>NW_024395881.1:0-123328 GCF_016617805.1 Bactrocera tryoni | reverse complement strand
ATTATTTCGCAACTAACCTGCTACGACAGGCCGTCCGGCGCATGTTTTGAGCTCTTGCACTCCTTAAATCTTTTATGTGGAAAACAAAAAGGATAAAGATCCTTTTGTTTACAAATGTATTTCTGGGAAAAATAAAATAATAACAAAGCATAAAGATCCTCTTTTTACAAATGTATTTCTGGGAGAAATAAAATAATAACAAAGGCTAAAGATCCTTTTTTTTACAAATGTATTTCTGGGAAAAATAAGAAATCATATTTTCGGACTACTATATAATAATTGTGGAATGCATTTTATATACCAATTAAAAAAATAAATAGAAAACGAGCAATGATATTTTGATTTTTGCTATTATAAGTATATTAAATTTAAGATTTCGCTTATTCCCAACCCAATTTGCATAATTTTTCTGTAAATTAACAATATTAAACTAAATATTAATTTTTTTGGAAAAATGATATTTTGAAAATGTACTTTATTTTTATTACCGTCAGTAATTTGAATTTGTGTAGAAGAACATTGTCTGACCAAAGTCGTTATCAGTTTCTTGGCACAATTCCGATTTCTTTGGCGCCGCGATTTGAAGGTACCGTTGGAAAGAGGAAGTCCTCCTGATTAAAAAATATACAGAGTTATAGGTACCGCAATCGCTTAGTTTACGAGATATTCGACCTTAAAGTTCAAAAATTCCCACAATTCGAACATTTCAACAAGCTATTTTACCACATTAAACACACTTTACTCACATTTTTCATTTCAAATTAATTAAATTAAACTCTAAACTTTTAAATAAATCCACATTTTACACTTTTAACAGTCTTTTTACCGAAGAAATCTGTATTTTAAAAATTACATTTTACACTCGTAGTGAACATCATGTGTGAGCGCTGCCATGTGATAATAAGGAAATTCGCTGAAATGCCTTTTTTCCTAAAAATTCCTCTATTCATTCATGTGGATATGTTCTTTATTTAATTCAATAAACAAATAAGTAATATTATACAGTAATATTATATAATAATCTATATATATAAAAAGAAGTTACATTTCCTTGGTAATCTTATAACTCAAGAACCGCCAAATCGATTGACACAAAAATTTTAGAGTTCGTTCCTACTTATAAGGAGGTGGTTTGTGTAAAGTTTGTGTTTGGAATCAGTGTAAAGCCGTTCCTGAGTTTGACATTTGTGAGTAAATACACTGTACCAAAATCAAATTATTTTGCAATACGATTTATCAATTTTACATCGTGCTCTCATTGCGAACAGAATATTAATTTGCTGTCATTGGAATTCCAGTTGACAGTTTTCTTATGTGCTTTGAGTTCTTTTATATCTTGCTCTCATTTTGAACAAGCATACTTTTGGTGAGTGTTAACCATGTGTTTCTTTTTTAATTGTATTTTAATTGCTTCATTTTTATATATATAGTTCAATTACCAAGCCTTACTTAATTTCACAATTTTAATTTGATCTAATTTTCCGGTGAGTGTTTTCTTTATTTGCACAATTGAGGTTATGTCCAGTGTGAGTGTATGTGAATTCATATTTCCACGCACACACATTGAAGTTCGAATTAAATGTATAATTTTTTCTAGAAATAATTTTCAATGTATTGATTTTACATTCAATTAGTCATACACTGTACTGAAAGAATGTCACGTTCAAGACGTTGGCAGACGTTCACGTCAATCAAATGCTACAGCGTTAAATCGAAGATCACAAAGTGAAGAAGATCGTGTTCGACGAAATGAAATGGAAACACAACGACACAGACGGAGAACTCACTTTGGATAATGGTGAAGCACCAAAAACCGTCGTGAGCGTACGTCCGTTTTATGATATACGTCAAATGCGAACAAGCGGCTTTCAATTACGATGCCACCATTGATTACAGCATGTATGCCTACATTGGCCAGATGAATATAGAATGTATACATTGCAAAGCATTTAAATTTATAAACGAAACGCCTGGCATGTGTTGTGCTGGTGGGAAAGTCAAATTACCGGTGCTAGAACTTCCGCCAGAACCTTTGCATTCATTGGTTTTTGGTAATTCGCCAACGTCAAAGCATTTCCTCTTAAATATTCAAAAATACAATTCATGCTTTCAAATGACATCTTTTGGAGCTACAAATATTATAAAAGATGGATTTATGCCGACGTTTAAGGTGATTTCTTCGTGTGAATTAGCAATATCATTTTTAATTTATGTGCCGTCCCTGTGTTCGATGTTTTTAGAAATTAAGATCCGTTATCATCTATATATATTTTTCGACCGTTACAGATTCAAGGTCAAATATACCATAGAGCTGGGTCTTTGCTACCATTCCCCAGATGGTGATCATAAATTTTTGCAAATATATTTCATTGATGGTGAGAATCGAGAATTAAATAAGCGCTGTGCAATTTCGACGAATACGAGAAGATCAATCGTGAATGAATTACAACATTTTTTTCATCAACACAATGAATTGGTGAAATTGTTTTAAAAGTGGCCGCTCGAACGGATGCCCTCCGATGGCCACAAAATCATAATAAAAGCCGATAAAACACCAATTGGAAGCACACCAGACGATTCAATGCACCAACGATTGATGAAGTAGCCATTGTTGTGGTTGGCGAACAGTTTCAGTCACGAGACATTGTTTTGTATCGTAGAAATGAGAATTTACAACGTATTTCAGAACTCCATCGCTGTTATGATGCATTGCAATACCCCATTTTTTTTTGGAGAGGGGACGATGGCTATCACATCGACATACCAATGATAAATCCAACAACTGGTACATATACATTTTATTTTGTTTAACACGTTCGCGTTCATTTGAATTTAGCGGGTGGCTGCCAAATAATCACTTAATTTTTCCATACAAAATTGAAGAGCGGGAATTCTCGCTTTTTTTCTGCAGGTTAATTTTTTTAAATAGTCTGAACAAATTAGGGAATTCCCGCCATTACCACATGTATTTCCTATGCACTTTTGTCGGGATTTCCCGCATTTCGTTTTATTGAAACTTCCCCTCAACAAACCATAAATGACTGGCACGTTAACTTTGAACGGGGATTCCCCAAATTAAATTTGTTTGAATTGCGGTTGGCCTGTCAGGGATGGTAGTTCACGACTTTACCAACACTAAAAATGTGCAGCGGTAGAAAAAGCCTATTCAAATAGCGCGGGAATTCCCGCAATTGTTTTATTGAAGGAAACATGAATGACGGGAATTCCGCAATTTACGCGAATGTGGTAAATATGATTTATAAATCATTTCATTCGCTAATTAATTTTTGCAATACAGGTCAATAATCAACAAAAAAGTCAGTGCGATGAATTTTTTTAATCGTACCGATTTTCCAAAGCAATTGATTGCTGAAACAATTACAGGAGGTGATGGATATCCACAGTATCGTCGACGATCAACTGAAGACAACGGTAAATCAACTGTAATTAAAATTAAAAATCAAGATGTTGAAATCGATAACCGGTGGATAGTTCCGTACTCACCGATGCTGTCAAAAATGTTCAACGCTCACATCAATGTAGAATATTGCAGTTCTGTAAAATCAACAAGGCACACCTGTTGATGGTTATCCAGGTATTTTTCGAACAGATGCTTTGGGACGCATTTATACAGTTAGTCAGCTAATGTTGAATGTTTTTACTTGCGACTTTTGTTGGTGAATGTACATGGACCTCAAATCATTCCAACATTTACGAACTGTTAATGATTCAATTGTGCGCAACATACCGTGAAGCATGTCAACACTTGCATTTGCTGTAAGATGATACGCATTGGGATGCTACGCTTCGTGATGCATCAATTGTTTCTCCACCAATTCAAATTCGTATGTTATTTGCGATCATAATATCAACATGTTTTCCATCAAATCCACTGGAATTGTGGAATAGATACAAAGAAGTTCATGGCTGAAGACATTTTGATTCGACTTCGACATCGTTCCAATGATCCTGCATTGCTGCTGACATTGGAAATGTATAATGAAGCCTTGATAATGATCGAAGATTTGTGCCTTACGATTGCAAATAAGGCATTAGGGCAATTAGGGCAATCCACCAAGTCGTTTGATGCATGATTTATTTGAACGATTCGATCGTAATGAATTGCGTGCGTTCGTACAAACGTATACTCCACAATTAAATGATCAACAAAAGTATGTATATGACACAGTGATGCAAGCTGACAATGACAACACTGGTGGATTGTATTTTTTGGATGCACCTGGCGGCACTGGAAAAGCATTTTTGATTTCATTAATACTGGCAACGATTCGGTCGGAACAAAAAATCGCATTGGCACTTGCTTCTTCCGGAATTGCAGCTACATTACTTGATGGCGGCCGGCTGCACATTCCGCCTTGAAATTGCCATTGAACATGCAAGCAATTGAAACACCAGCATGCAATATTTCAAGGAGTTCTGGAATGGCTAAAGTCTTGCAACAAACATCCATTATTTTATGGGACGAATGTCCAATGGCCCATAAAAAATCTTTGGAAGCCTTAAATTGAACATTACAAGATTTGAGACAGAGTTTACAGCTGTTTGGCGGTGCATCAATATTGTTATCTGGTGATTTTCGTCAAACGTTGCTTGTTATTTCGAGATCAATACCAGCTGATGAAATTAATGCATGTTTGAAAAGTTCATTTTTGTGGGCACACGTACAAATGTCTTTCGTTGACGACCAATATGCGTGTGCGTCTTCAAATGATTCTTCAGCGTGAGTTTTCAAAGCAATTGCTGAAGATTGGCGATGGAAAAATGGCAAGTGATCAAAATGGGTTTATCACGTTACCGAATAATTTTTCAATAATTGTATCATCAAAAGAAGAACTCATTGATCGCGTTTTTCCAAATATTGCTCAAAATTATAAGAACCATGATTGGTTGCGAGAACGTGCAATTTTAGCACCAAAAATGTCAATGTCAATGAATTCAATTTCCACATCCAGGAAAAATTGCCAGGTAATTCGGAAACGTATAAATCCATTGATACTGCTATGAATGATGAAGACGCAGTCAATTATCCGGTTGAATTTTAAATTCTTTGGAACCACCAGGCATGCCACCGCATAATTTGAATTTGAAAGTTGGTTCATCGATTATACTTCTTTACTTCTTCGAAATCTTAATGCACCGAAACTTTGTAATGGGACGAGACTTTCAGTGAAGAAATTGATGCCAAATTTAATTCAAGCAACAATTCTCACTGGCAAAGCAAAAGGTGAAATTGTACTAATACCGCGCATCCCATTAATACCAACGGACATGCCATTCGAATTTAAACGTCTTCAATTTCCTGTTCGGCTATCTTTTGCTATGACCGTCAACAAAGCCCAAGGGCAAACGCTTCAGGTGTGTGGAGTTAATTTAGAGGAAGCTTGCTTTTCTCACGGTCAACTGTACGTTGCATGTTCGAGAGTTGGAGCCACGAAAAATTTGTTTATTTATGCACCACAAAATAAAACAAAAAATTGTGTATACAGTTGTATTAAATTGAACATTGCTTTTCTTTTTCATTATTGAAATCAAATCTTTTAAGCAATCAATTTTTTGCGTAGAGAAACGCGCCGGGTAACGCTAGTATTTTATAATAATATTATATACATATGTATATTGTCACCTAATATACAAAAAAAACGTATTATCAAAAATAAATGGAAAGCGCTGACAGATATAATAACCAAAATTTAACCATTTTATAACGAAACTCAATATATATTTTTTTATTTTAACGCAGAAAGGAGAACTATGCCAAAGTAAAGGCTTGTTTTCCTCATAATTGTAAACAATCTAACCTTTTCAACGATGAGTGCGCTAAGTGATTTTGAAATTAATAAATTTAGGTAAAATATACCAAAATAAATGTGAACTCATTTCAATGTTTAGAGTGTATATTTAAATATAAAAAGTGAAAAACGTGAAAAAATTTAGTGAAACATAGAGAAATACCATGTGTTATTAGTGCAAATTTTTGAACTTTTAATCGTGAATATTTTAAAAAATAAAAGTTATTTTTATATTATTTTTGGATATTTCTTCTCTGGAGAAGCTCCCCTATCCGCACATACCCCATTTATACGAAAATTCGGTTTTTTACCCCTCCGCCAAAGTAATCGGAATCGTGCCAGTTTCTTCAACATTCAGAAATTACCTTCTTATTACTTCCAAATATCGTTACCTCGTTTACCGATTCCAAAATTAAAGTTAACAGCTTCTCGGTTTCTTTCTGCTGTGCAGCCTCTTTTGGATCAGAAAGAAAATGATCGCACCGTTCGAATTTTATCAGATTTTGTAATATGTGTTCTGCGTTCTCGTTATTGTTACCACAGAAACTGCAAGCTACTCCTTCCTCGTGGCCGTACTTATGTAAGTACTCCCTGAAGCATCCATTCCCTGTTAGGAACTGCGTCATGTAATGATCTACCTCCCCGTGTTTTCGTTCCATCCATGCTTGTATGTTACCGATTAAGCGGTATGTCCATCTCCCCTTGTTTGATGTATCCCAGCGTGTTTGCCATTCGTTTAAGCTGGCTTGTCTTTCTACTCTACAACAAATAGCTCGGTGTTTTTTCGAGCACTAATGCACGCATTATATGGGGCCAATGGGCCGAGTTAAACACGTTTCTCAAATCAAATGTGACGACCTCACAATATTCTTTGTTCCCGTACATCCAACTGTTTCCTTCAATAGCCTTTTCTGCTATACCTGCAACTTTCTTGATTGCATCAAAGTTGAACGCTTTCTACGAAAACCATATTGGTTATCATCCATCTTCTCTCCTTCTCCTTCTAAATGATTTTCTAGACGGGTACAGATTATTCGCTCCAGGATTTTGCCCATCGTATCGATCATACAGAGCGGTCGATAGGAACTTGGTTCTCCTGCCGGTTTGTTTGGCTTCTGTAGTAGTACCAGCCGTTGTACTTTCCAAACTTTTGGAACACTCCTTCACGAAGGCAACGTGTGTATAAATCCGAAAATGGCTGTGGATGATAGCTGATCGCAATTTTAAGAGCCTATTCGGAATACCATCTAATTCTGGTGCTTTGCTATTTTCAAAGCGCTCAGCAGCTTGAACAACTTCCTGCTCGGTGATTTCTGGCGCATCTGAGACTTCTTCGCGATAACAATTTCCTTCTTCTTGATTTTGTTGTGGGAATAGGGTCTCTACAACATTTTTCAGTAATGAAGGGCATGTAGGCGCTTGACATTTGCTACCTTTAATCCTTGACATTACAATCCTATACGCTGCTCCCCACGGATTTTCGTCCACTTTTTCACATAATTCATTAAAACATGTCATTTTGCTCTTTTTAATCGCCTTTTTTAGGTCGTTTCGTTTTTTTTTTTTTGAATGCTTCTCGCAGGCTGTAACAATCTAAGCTGCCTATGTTTCGTTGGCTGGTTACTGATTCAGATCGTGGCTGACACTTCGGCAGAGCTGATCACATCACCCTCTCCACACCACCAGTGTAAACAGCTGGTGATGCTCCTAGGGACTCCTATTGCGCCCCGGTATGGACCGGTCTTATTTACAGCCACACCTAACATGGTGAACAGACGCTGACCAGGAAGCCGCTCACTTTGAGTCCATCGCGCCTGGATTTTGGTCGGTCACCTATATTAGAGAGGCGGCAACTGTTCGCCTCTGTCGCAGGAGTTTCATCGGCTTGGCAGGCTTTTATACCGCATCCTCCACTCCTGCCGCTCATCGTAGGGGGTTGCTTATTCGTTTTAAATTATTTCGCAACTAACCTGCTACGACAGGCCGTCCGGCTATCCGCGACCTTCCGACCCCCCGGGTAGCTTAGAGGGATGCCTGATCCCGTAGGATCTGAGACCTACCAACGGGTTTGAGACCTACCAACACCGATTACCAAATCTGTATATGGGCATTTGTTATCATAACATAATCATTTGCGCAAAGGCGTAACGGCGCTTCTCGACGAGATAAAATCTATATCTTACTAACTCTCAAATCTATTGCTATTGCCATTGCCAAATCTGTATGTGGACATTTGTTATCATAACATAATCATTTGCGCAAAGGCGTTGGGTAGGTAGGTTCGAGCTGATGTAGCGCATGCTTTGAGCTCTTGAAAATTTTATTTTATCACATTGCGAAATGCCGTCGGGTGGGTAGCTGATGTAGCGCACGTTTTGAGCTCTTGCACTCCTTAAATCTTTTATGTGGAAAACAAAAAAGGATAAAGATCCTTTTGTTTACAAATGTATTTCTGGGAAAAATAAAATAATAACAAAGCATAAAGATCCTTTTTTTACAAATTTATTTCTGGGAGAAATAAAATAATAACAAAGAATAAAGATCCTTTTTTTTACAAATGTATTTCTGGGAAAAATAAGAAATCATATTTTCGGACTACTATATAATAATTGTGGAATGCATTTTATATACCAATTAAAAAAATAAATAGAAAACGAGCAATGATATTTTGATTTTTGCTATTATAAGTATATTAAATTTAAGATTTCGCTTATTCCCAACCCAATTTGCATAATTCTTCTGTAAATTAACAATATTAAACTAAATATTAATTTTTTAGAAAAATGATATTTTGAAAATGTACTTTATTTTTATTATATAACACAACCGTCTTGATAGTCGCTCTTCTAATTTTCATATTACCGAAATGAAAATGCCGTCGGCATATGTGCAAATGGGATATGTTGCCTCTTCGAAATTTTCATAGAAATGAAAACTGCGCTGTCAAACTGCTGAAGTGACAGCTTATAGCTTACGATGTACGGCATACTAATTAGTTTGCCAGATATTGTAAGCTCCACAGGCAATAGGCACGGCAATACAGTAAGTATGACATACATTTTATCCTGTCGAGATGCCCCGTAATGATTTGGCAATGGCAATAGCAATGGATTTGACAGTTAGTATGCCATAAATTTTTGACTGTCGAGATGCCCCGTTATGTTCAGTTTTATGTTGCTGCAAAGTATTTAACTATGATAGCATTAAATTTACCTCGGCACAGTCCATTGATCAGTAATTTGAATTTGTGTAGAAGAACATTGTCTGACCAAAGTCGTTATCAGTTTCTTGGCACAATTCCGATTTCTTTGGCGCCGCGATTTGAAGGTACCGTTGGAAAGAGGAAGTCCTCCTGATTAAAAAATAGGTACCGCAAACGCTTAGTTTACGAGATATTCGACCTTAAAGTTAAAAAATTCCCACAATTCGAACTATATAAAACTTACCACTTGGTTTTAATACCCACTGCTTTTGGGACGCAATATATATATAAGTATGAGGTTGTTCACTTCACGTTAACAATTTTATTAAAGAAACAGAAAGGTTATAATAAAAATCTCCTGGTCGGATACCAGTGAAGGTGGCAATGTATATAGAAAAATGGATTATGTATGATAGATGTATTGAATTAGTGGACTCCCTGGTCGGGTACCAGTGGAGGTGTATATGTTCTTATAAAACGATGTGGTGATGATGTGTTGGTTCAGCTGCTGCGCGTACATGATCTCCAGATGAATAACAAATGATATTTTAGATGCATCGAATAACGCCGGATGAAATAGAAAATGATGTTTTAAATGCGTGCGGAATATCGCCGGATGAATAGAAAATGATGTTTTAGATGCGTCGAATAACGCCAGATGAATAGAAACTGATGTTTTTGATGCGTCGAATAACGCCGGATGAAATAGAAAATGATGTTTTAAATGCGTGCGGAATATCGCTGGATGAATAGAAACTGATGTAAAAAAGTGTTTTTAACCGCGTGCCGAATATGCAACTAGTATAACGTCCGAAAACAAGTGATCGAAGAAACCACGCTGCTTTCAGGACGAGCCCTTTTTTGCTCGTTGGGCTGTGGAGAGTTATGGTGGGTTGATGTACGGCGTGTATTGGTGTGTGTGTGTGGGTGTAGACTGCGGCTTCCAACGATGTTGACGATGAGTGCGGTCTCCAGGTGTGGAGAGTGTGCCAGTGTTGCTTTTTGCGTGTGACAGAGTTGCTTTATGAGTGGTGTGTGGTGTGGTGTAGGGGGGTATGAGGGCGGAAAGCTAACTCATTTAGCCATCCCGGCCCCCCTAGGCGAATGTTCAGCCTAGCAGTCGCTGAAGCTGCTGCAACGTTGCCACAACGTTGCTGAGCCCGGATGTACTTCGATGGGGCGGCCTTTGATGGCGCCTTGTCGATGCTGCATTGCGCTGACGCCATAGACGGGACTCCTGAGGAGGTGCCGGTCTTCGCCGACGTGCCACACGACTAGTTTGCTGCGGTGTGGTTGTGCCGCGGCTATGCGGTGCAGGTGACCGACCAACCTCACGTTTCCGGGTGCGGTGGAGCAGCGTGTGATGCTGCCTGCCACAGATGTGGCACAAAGCCTCTGAGTCACAGTCGTGAGTTGCGTGCGTGGGTACCAGACAATTGTGGCAATGCCCATGCGCCTGTACTATCTGCTGGCGTTGAATTGGTGACAACCTCTTGAAGAGCTCACAGTATTGCAGTCGGTGGGGGCGGCGACAAAGGGGGCATCGTAAACGAAGGGGCTTCGCTGGTGATGACGGTGTTGTTGTTGGTGCTCGTACGATGCTACGAGCGGGAAGTGACGGTGTTGTTGCAGTGGTTGTCCGAGGCGCCGGTGTTGGGGCAACCCCCGGACGGGGCACACTGATGGCCGATCGCAATGTTGGCGTTGGAGCTGCCATGCTTTCTGCATCCATGCTTGCCTGTATGGAGACAAAGTTGTGGTTAGTTGCAACTCATTTCTATATATTATGCAATTGTGCGATTTGTAACCAATTTTATTTGGTTTGTCAGAATTTAGTAATCTACCCATTGTTTTGTAGCATCTTTATGACTTATCATATGTGCGATTGATTTTGGTTTTAGTTATTAGACGGATTTTTCAATTTCTGCGTGTCGGTATTATTGTACGGATTGTTTATTATGTGCGTTTTCGTTATTATCTGCGGTTGGTAAGAAGCATAGTTTAACGAGCGGTCTCGTTAGAGTTCCATTTTGGGTACGGAGATCAACTACTCGGATATGACCGTCGGAGCCGTGATGAAGCTTCTCTATGCGACCAAGCCGCCATTCTGTAGGGGGGAGACAATCATCGTGTATTAGGACAAAGTCTCCAAGCTTTGGCGCCTTTTCGGGAGTTTTCCAGCGGTACCTTTTGTGAAGGTCCTTTATATACTCCTCCTTCCATCGGCGGCTGAAATCATGATGGAGAATTTTAATTCTTTCCCATCTATTTAGTAAGGAAAGCGACTCCACGCCTGGCTCAGGTATGGCCAGAATGGGTGCTCCTTTGAGAAAGTGCCCTGGTGTAAGGGCTGTTAGATCTGAGGGATCTTGCGAGAGTGTCGTCAATGGCCGTGAATTGAGAACGGCTTCAATACGAATTAATAATGTTGTGAATTCTTCAAAGTTAAATTTGTAGTTTCCAGCTACTTTTTAAAGTGGGATTTAAAGCTTTTTACCGCTGATTCCCATAAACCACCCATATGAGGAGCGCTTGGAGGGATGAACTGCCAGTTAATGCCTTGGGGAGCGTACTTTTGTACAATCTCAGGTGACACTTGTTTGATAAAGTCCACGAACTGTTTTTCAATGGCTCTTGGAGCTCCTATAAATGTTTTGCCACTATCGCTCATGAGTTTTGAGGGAAAACCACGTCGTCCGACGAAGCGAGTAAATGCCGCGAGAAAAGCCTCTTTGGTCAGATTAGTACATAGCTCGAGGTGTACTGCTTTTGTCGTAAAACATACAAAAACAGCCACGTAGCCTTTCATTAGTGTGGGAGACCTTAGCATGGATGCCTTTACTTGAAAAGGCCCAGCAAAATCGACACCTGTGATTGTGAAGGGCAGAGCAAAGTTGCAGCGTTCCGGTGGAAGTGCTGCTATAATCTGTGTTCGCATCTTTTGTTTATGCATAGTGCAGATCTTGCACGAAAAAATGCATTTCTTTATCTGTGGCTTGAGTCTTGGGATATAAAACTCTTGGCGGACTATTTGTTGCATGAGGCGGTGGTCTGAATGTAATAATAGTACGTGGACATAATTGAGATATAATGTGGCAAATTGCGATCTCTCTGGTATAACAATGGGATGGCGTTCGTTATAAGTTAGGCTTGAATTGACAAGCCGCCCATTTGCACGAAGTAGACCCTTCGTATCTATGAATGGGTTTAGTACTAAGAGTGAGCTCTTTTTGTCAATTGGCTTCGATTCTCTTAGTAATCCCAGGTCGCGGCTGAAGTAGCGCGCTTGGGCTGATGCGATAAGAGCGACTTTTGCCTTTTGTAAGTGTTGGTGCGTCAATGTATCGCATTGGGGGCAAGTTGCTCCCTTTACCTTAAGTTTGAGTCACTCTGCGAATTTGAGAATATAGGCGACTACTCTGAGTGCTCGGGGGAACGATGAAAATCGTTCAAGGATATCATTATCATCCAATATTGTGTGGTAGGTGTCGATTTTTCGACCTTCGGGGGCAATTATGTTGCGCATTGGCGATTGTGGCCAAGAATCGGGAGATTCTGTCAACCATCGGGGGCCATTCCACCAGAGGGTGGTGGTGGCAAGGTGCAGAGGTTTGCACCCTCTTGTACCTAGATCAGCAGGATTGGCAGCACTGGCTACGTGTCGCCAAGTGGCTGATCCCACTAGGTCAAGAATTTGAGACGTTCGATTGGAGATGTACGTCTTCCATGCATGTGGTGGTTTTTCCAACCAAGCTAATACAATCTCGGAATCGGACCAGAGATATAATTTATTTTTCGCCATATTCAGTTGCGTTTGCACTATGGATGCTAGTTTGGCAAGCAGTAATGCACCACATAGTTCTAGTCGTGGTAGACTTATGGTTTTTAGAGGAGCCACTTTTGCTTTTGCAACTATTAAGTGGCTTGTAGTCACTTCGTCACTTTGTGTGCGAACATATATAGTGGCGCAATACGCCTTTTCAGAGGCGTCACAAAAGCCGTGTAGTTCGACTTTGTGCTCTGGGACATAATTTACCCATCGTGGGATTTGTATTTGTGTAATATCTTTGAGATTGCTCGCGAACAGAGACCACTTTTCTAAACGAAGTGGTTTTACTTGCTCGTCCCAGTCGGTACCATCTAGCCATAATTCTTGTATCAGGATTTTGGCTTGTATCATAATTGGCGATAGCCATCCTGTGAGGTCAAAAAGTTTTGCCACAGAGGGGAGAATTTGGCGTTTCATAATGGCGGACTCAGTCGTGTATGAAAACTGGTCCGATATCGCATTCCATTGGATGCCCAGAGTTTTTGTTGTACTTTCCTTTTCGAAAATAAGGAAATTAGTGTCCAACAAATTTTCTTTTGGTATATTTTTTAATATAGCTGGGTGATTTGCCGTAATCTTTTTTAATGGAAACCCTGCGGATTTGAGGGCTTGGATTACTTGTGATAGTGATTCGTATGCTTGTGGAAGACTGTGACTTCCAGACAGAATATCGTCTACATACGTTTGTGATTTTAACACCTGGGTCGCCAGTGGAAATTCTGACTTGGTGTTTTCAACCAATTCATGGAGTGTTCGAATGGCTAAGTATGGGGCACAGTTAACGCCAAAGGTCACTGTTTTTAGCTTGAAGTCGCGTAGTGGACTATTGAGTGATTTTCGGAAAATAATTCGCTGAAAATCTTAATCGTCTTTAAGTACGGCTATTTGTCTATACATTTTTTCGACGTCCCCGTTAAATACGTATTTGAATATACGCCAGTTTAGAATAAGCAGCATTAAATCAGGTTGGAGCGTGGGTCCCGTAAACAGGATATCGTTTAGGGAATTCCCCGAGCTAGTGGATCTTGAGGCGTTGAAGACAACTCTTACTTTAGTTGTTTTTTTATCTGGCTTTACTACTGCATGATGTGGCAAGTAAAATGAGTAGTATTTGCCATTGATGATTTTTTCGCATGGACTTATTTCCTCCATGTGATCTAAATGGAGGTATTCTTTCAACACACCATCATATTCTGGTTTCAGTGCACTTTTTTTAAGTAGGTTTCTTTCCATACTTTGAAACTGCTGTATTGCAGAGGTGCGAGAGTGACCTAAGGCAATTGTGTTGGGAAATTGCTGTTTTAGTGGTAGTCGTACGACATACCGACCATTATCTGATCTAGTAGTTGTGGCTTTGTAAAAGTCTTCACAAAACTGATCTTCTGGGGTTTTGATTGAAATGGGGGGGAGTTCTTCTATTTCCCAAAATTTTCTCAATTGTGAATTGAGGTACTCATTCGAGATTTCCTCAACTTGAGTTGTCATTGTTGTGACTGGTTCCGTGACTAGTCCACTAAGGATCCAACCGAAAATTGTCTTTTGTGCCAAAAGTGTGTTTGAAGTTTTCTCAAAGCCTTTGAGTATTATTTGTGGTATCAGATCGTTGCCTAATAGAAGGTCTATTGGAGTGGGGGTGTTGCAGTTGGAATCTGCTTACTTAAGGTGTGAAACCTTTTCCCAATGCTTGCTATTTATATGATAGCTTGGTAACATATTGGTTAGTTGCGGTAAGACTATAGCTTCTGCTTGTATTCTTATATCCGCTTGGGGGAAAATAGGGTAATGGGGCAGATTTTATTAGAGTTTTGAACTACTCTTCCGCCCATTCCCGTAATTTCAAAGTTGGCTTGTCTTGTTGGCAGATTTAGCCTATTTTGTGCCCTAGACGCTATGAAAGATCGTTGTGATCCTTGGTCTATTAGGGCTCTTAGCTTAAACAGTTCTCCTCGATGTTCGATGGAGACGACTGCTGTGGGTAGTAGTACCCTACTTTGATTTTCGCTGTGTAGCGTTTGAGTTGTTAATGCCTTTGAGCAGCATGGTGCTTCTTGGCAATTTTGAGAATTTGGCACTTCGGGACTTGTTGTTGCAACTAAACCCGCGGCTCTTTTGATATTTGCGCTGTTTGGGGGTAAGCTGGAAAAATTATTAATATGAAGCATCGAATGGAGTCGTTTATGACAATAGACGCAGTTAAATTTGCTTTCGCATTCTTTGAGTGTATGCGCATGTGACAGACAGTTTGTACAAAGTCTTTTAGTTTTTACGAAATTGTTGCGGTCGATAATATTCAATTTTTTAAATCTCTCGCAAGATTTGAGCTTATGCTCTCCTGTACATAGTTCGCATGATCAATATTTGTTCTGTTCAGATGAGAACGATTGCGTTTTGAAGAAGCTTCTATTTAAATTGTTGTTGCTATTGGCTTGGGGCTTGTGGAAGCTTCTATTTTTTTGTCTACCCTTTCTGCGATTTCGTACTGGGTAGTAAGAAAATCTTTCATTTGTTGCCACGTTGGGCATTTTTTACGTGATGAGAGCGATTGCTCCCACACTAATAAAGACTTTTCTGGTAATGCTGCTGTGCATATATTTACCAGTATAGGGTCCCAGTTGTCTGTGGGAATATTTTGGGTCGATAAAATCGACAAACAATTGGAAACAGTGGATTGAAGTTTGATAAATTCTTCACTGGTTTCCATTTGAATTTTTGGCAAGTTCATCAGAATTGTTATCTGCTTATCGACCAATATTCGTTCATTCTCGTATCTTGATTTTAAAGCTTCCCAAGCCATATTAAAATTGTCGTCAGTTAATGTGAACTGTTTTACTATGACGCCAGCTTGACCTTTCGTTTTGTATCGGAGGTGATACAATTTTTGTGCATTAGATAATTTTGGGTGGTTTATGTAAACGGCTGTGAACATGTCTCGGAAGGATGGCCATTGTTCATAACCCCCTTGAAAAATTGCTGTGTCACATGCGGGCACCTTGAGATGGATGCCTGAACTTGCCTCTTGACTTTGTACTTGTGGCATCTCTACTCGCGGAAGTGAAGTAGGTGCAATTGCTTTAATTAGTTTCAATTGATCTGTAATCATTGCTTTCGTTTCTTCAAATTGGTCTAAGCAATTTTCATATTTGGCGTAAGCCGAGGACTTGAAATTTTCTGGTAGATCTGAATCATCAGATTCTACTATTGCGTCATAAGAAGCTTGGAGACGTATCCAAAAATTGTCCAGATTTTCTTTTTTGATTTCTAATGCCGATTCAGAATTATCTTGAATCGGCGAAGATGAAAATCGAGTGCAGTATTTAATAAAACTGTCACTCTTAGCAATAAATTTACTGTATATAATGTCTTTCCCCCTTTTTTGTTTCGTAACACCTTGCTTTGAGCGTGTAGCTTCTGCAGGTGTACATGGACTTTTTTCGTCCGAAACCATTTTTGGAACTTTCAGTAGTTGTGAAGATTTAGATTCTTTGGAATCTGTGTCCATTTAGAACAAATAAATTAACGAAATAAATTTTATTTTCTTTCAGTGTAAACTGATTGAGTTCGAATGAAATTGCTGATTGCAAAGCGAATTTTTTGTAAATTGGTAAAATTGTAAAATTGTTTGTTTTATTTTATTTTATTGATCGGATTTAATTAAATAACGCGTTCGTTTTAATTAATTTGAAAAGCATAAAAGTATTAACGAATTTATTTATTATTATTTAATTGCTAAAAATGCAATATTTATTTTATTAATTTGTTTAGAGTTTGTATATCTTATAGGGTATACCTATAGACGAATCCGTTTGTATGTATGTACTTGCAACTGAGTGCTCGTATAAGAGATCAGTGTTTTTGTACATACATATACGCAATACTGCTTGTTTTTGCTTATAAAGCACAAGTGGTATTGCCGAAATGTGCCAATTTGGACTTTGAATATGTAAGTTAAGTTGTTCGTAATATTTAATTATTTGTTTATTTATGTAAATATATATTTTAATACTTTATGCTTTTTCTACCGAACCGTTTTATAAGCATATAATATTTTTATGTACCCTCGTATTGTACTATTGACGTTACGTATATACGTATGTGTGAGTGTATATGCAAACGTGCATACATTGTTTCCTAGAGGAACGAGCGGAATTGAGAAACGAAAAAAAGTATGTGCACTTCGGCTTGTAACTGTGCACTCTCTGTATATCCCGTAAATATGTACATGTACGAATTTATGTGAGTACAGTCTATTGACATTTACTCAAATGCTCTCAAACGGTTGAGTTTATAATATAAATGTACGTATGCTCAAATTGGTGCATATACATGTGTATGTAAATGAAATTTTTTTTCCTATTCGGTTTTCTTTAACTTTTTCTTGTTTTTCTGCATATATATATGTATATATAATTGTTTTTTGTTTTGCCTTTCGTTTTGCTTACTTATTTGAGGCAATCCTGCTTATGCTTTATCGAGCATAAGGGGTATCACCGGACATACTTATGTGCAAGTAAAAACTTGAATTTTTCCTTTTTTTTATGTTTGTGGATATTTTGTGTTTTGAAACACGAAGGTAAGCATTAGCGGCCAACAAACAATCTTTATATATTATATTTGGATATATATATACAGTATATAAATATATATGTGTATAGATACATATGTACATAAATATATATGTACATATATAAATATTTTCATATACATATATTATCTGTTATGCCAAACCGTTTTATTTTCCGTATTCCGTTTTAACCAAAGGTTACTTATAACAGCTTGGCAACCGCTGTTTTTGCAAAAACAGTAAAATGAAATGAGAATAACTTTATGAGTTATTCTATGCAAAGTAATTTTTCCCAAATTAAATAACCGAAATGAGAATAACTGGATGAGTTATTCTATGCAAATATATTAAATTTTACGCAAAGAATTTTTTCTTGTAATGATACATATGTATGTACATATACATATGTATGTATGTACATGTATGCAAAAATTGAAATAAAATATGCAATACTAAAGGGAATCGATATGACTCACCTTATTATCCGTCATGGGATTTTGGGGATTACTCTAGGCCAATGGATAACAGTTCCTATTCCAAATCCTGCTGCGATGGCTTCCTGGTGGTTGTTGTTTTTTGTTGGTTTTATTCGCGCCCGTTTTAAATTAATCTGTATTTGGTTTTATGTACATATAGTTTTATATTCGCGCCCGTTTTTTGTGTCTTTTTTTTGTAGTAGTAACTGCTTATTATTATTATTTTTTTTTCGCACTTGTATGTACATTTATGTATGTATGTGTGTTCTATTTGATTTTACTTAATTTTGTAATCTATTTTCCGTTTGGGGCACTGTATGTTTTTTTTTTTACTGCAATGTCACTGCATATATTTGCACTTTTGCACTCTTATTTTTCTAAAACACTTTTTTTTTAATTTTATTTTCTTCTTTTTATTTCTTCGTCACTATGTTTGTGTGTATGTAATTTCACTGTTTCACTGCACTTGTACTTGTACTTGTGCACTTTTTCATTTTATTTTGTCACCTTAACTTAATACTTTTAGCTTTTTTTTCCACTTTTGCCTGTATAATTTTGTTTCAAATTTTCGTTATTTTATTCTTATTATTATTATTTTTTTTCTTTGCTTCACAATAGTGCCATTCAGAATGGCTCGAAGGACCATATATAAAGCTTACCACTTGGTTTTAATACCCACTGCTTTTGGGACGCAATATATGTATATATAAGTATGAGGTTGTTCACTTCACGTTAACAATTTTATTAAAGAAACAGAAAGGTTATAATAAAAGTCTCCTGATCGGATACCAGTGAAGGTGGCAATGTATATAGAAAAATGGATTATATATGATAGATGTATTGAATTAGTGGACTCCCTGGTCGGGTACCAGTGGAGGTGTATATGTTCTTATAAAACGATGTGGTGATGATGTGTTGGTTCAGCTGCTGCGCGTACAGGATCTCCAGATGAATAACAAATGATGTTTTAGATGCGTCGAATAACGCCGGATGAAATAGAAAATGATGTTTTAAATGCGTGCGGAATATCGCCGGATGAATAGAAAATGATGTTTTAGATGCGTCGAATAACGCCGGATGAAATAGAAAATGATGTTTTAAATGCGTGCGGAATATCGCCGGATGAATAGAAAATGATGTTTTAGATGCGTCGAATAACGCCGGATGAATAGAAACTGATGTTTTTGATGCGTCGAATAACGCCGGATGAAATAGAAAATGATGTTTTAAATGCGTGCGGAATATATCCGGATGAATAGAAACTGATGTAAAAAAGTGTTTTTAACCGCGTGCCGAATATGCAACTAGTATAACGTCCGCCGATGTGTACGTCTCGAAAACAAGTGATCGAAAAAACCACGCTGCTTTCAGGACGAGCCCTTTTTTGCTCGTTGGGCTGTGGAGAGTTATGGTGGGTTGATGTACGGCGTGTATTGGTGTGTGTGTGTGGGTGTAGACTGCGGCATCCAACGATGTTGACGATGAGTGCGGTTTCCAAGTGTGGAGAGTGTGCCAGTGTTGCTTTTTGCGTGTGACAGAGTTGCTTTATGAGTGGTGTGTGGTGTGGTGTAGGGAGGTATGAGGGCGGAAAGCTAACTCATTTAGCCACGAACATTTCAACAAGCTATTTTCACATTAAACACACTTTACTCACATTTTTCATTTCAAATTAATTAAATTAAACTATAAACTTTTAAATAAATCCACATTTTACACTTTTACCAGTCTTTTTACCGAAGAAATCTTTATTTTAAAAATTACATTTTACACTCGTAGTGAACATCATGTGTGAGCGCTGCCATGTGATAATAAGGAAATTCGCTGAAATGCCTTTTTTCCTAAAAATTCCTCTATTCATTCATGTGGATATGTTCTTTATTTAATTCAATAAACAAATAAGTAATATTATACAGTAATATTATATAATAATCTATATATATAAAAGAAGTTACATTTCCTTGGTAATCTTATAACTCAAGAACCGCCAAATCGATTGACACAAAAATTTTAGAGTTCGTTCCTACTTATAAGGAGGTGGTTTGTGTAAAGTTTGTTTGGAATCGGTGCAGCCGTTCCTGAGTTTGACATTTTTTGTGAGTAAATACACTGTACCAAAATCAAGTATTTGCAATACGATTTATCAATTTTACATCGTGCTCTCATTGCGAACAGAATATTAATTTGCTGTCATTGGAATTCAGTTGACAGTTTTCTTATGTGCTTTGAGTTCTTTTATATCTTGCTCTCATTTTGAACAAGCATACTTTTGGTGAGTGTTAACCATGTGTTTCTTTTTTAATTGTATTTTAATTGCTTCATTTTTATATATATAGTTCAATTACCAAGCGTTACTTAATTTCACAATTTTAATTTGATCTAATTTTCCGGTGAGTGTTTTCTTTATTTGCACAATTGAGGTTATGTCCAGTGTGAGTGTATGTGAATTCATATTTCCACGCACACACATTGAAGTTCGAATTAAATGTATAATTTTTCTAGAAATAATTTTCAATGTATTGATTTTACATTCAATTAGTCATACACTGTACTGAAAGAATGTCACGTTCAAGACGTTGGCAGACGTTCACGTCAATCAAATGCTACAGCGTTAAATCGAAGATCACAAAGTGAAGAAGATCGTGTTCGACGAAATGAAATGGAAACACAACGACACAGACGGAGAACTCACTTGGATAATAGTGAAGCACCAAGAAACCGTCGTGGGCGTACGTCCGTTTATGATATACGTCAAATGGAACAAGCGGCTTTCAATTACGATGCCACCATTGATTACAGCATGTATGCCTACATTGGCCAGATGAATATAGAATGTATACATTGCAAAGCATTTAAATTTATAAACGAAACGCCTGGCATGTGTTGTGCTGGTGGGAAAGTCAAACTTCCGCCAGAACCTTTGCATTCATTGGTTTTTGGTAATTCGCCAACGTCAAAGCATTTCCTCTTAAATATTCAAAAATACAACTCATGCTTTCAAATGACATCTTTTGGAGCTACAAATATTATAAAAGATGGATTTATGCCGACGTTTAAGGTGATTTCTTCGTGTGAATTAGCAATATCATTTTTAATTTATGTGCCGTCCCTGTGTTCGATGTTTTTAGAAATTAAGATCCGTTATCATCTATATATATTTCTTGACCGTTACAGATTCAAGGTCAAATATACCATAGAGCTGGGTCTTTGCTACCATTCCCAGATGGTGATCATAAATTTTATATAATAAATATATTTCATTGATGGTGAGAATCGAGAATTAAATAAGCGCTGTGCAATTTCGACGAATACGAGAAATTCCATCGTGAATGAATTGCAAACATTTTTTCATCAACACAATGAATTGGTGAAATTGTTTAAAGTGGCACCCGAACGGATGCCCTCCGATGGCCACAAAATCATAATAAAAGCCGATAAAACACCAATTGGGGAGCACACCAGACGATTCAATGCACCAACGATTGATGAAGTAGCCATTGTTGTGGTTGGCGAACAGTTTCAGTCACGAGACATTGTTTTGTATCGTAGAAATGAGAATTTACAACGTATTTCAGAACTCCATCGCTGTTATGATGCATTGCAATACCCCCTATTTTGTTTTGAAGAGGGGACGATGGCTATCACATCAACATACCAATGATAAATCCAACAACTGGTACATATACATTTTATTTTGTTTAACACGTTCGCGTTCATTTGAATTTAGCGGGTGGCTGCCAAATAATCACTTAATTTTTCCATACAAAATTGAAGAGCGGGAATTCTCGCTTTTTTTCTACAGGTTAATTTTTTTAAATAGTCTGAACAAATTAGGGAATTCCCGCCATTACCACATGTATTTCCTATGCACTTTTGTCGGGATTTCCGCATTTCGTTTTATTGAAACTTCCTCAACAAACCATAAATGACTGGCACGTTAACTTTGAACGGGGATTCCCCAAATTAAATTTGTTTGAATTGCGGTTGGCCTGTCAGGGATGGTAGTTCACGACTTTACCAACACTAAAAATGTGCAGCGGTAGAAAAGCCCTATTCAAATAGCGCGGGAATTCCCGCAATTGTTTTATTGAAGGAAACATGAATGACGGGAATTCCCGCAATTTACGCGAATGTGGTAAATATGATTTATAAATCATTTTCATTCGCTAATTAATTTTTGCAATACAGGTCAATAATCAACAAAAAAAGTCAGTGCGATGAATTTTTAATTGATGAATTTTTAATCGTACCGATTTCCAAAGCAATTGATTGCTGAAACAATTACAGGAGGTGATGGATATCCACAGTATCGTCGACGATCAACTGAAGACAACGGTAAATCAACTGTAATTAAATTTAAAAATCAAGATGTTGAAATCGATAACCGGTGGATAGTTCCGTACTCACCGATGCTGTCAAAAATGTTCAACGCTCACATCAATGTAGAATATTGCAGTTCTGTAAAATCAACAAGGCACACCTGTTGATGGTTATCCAGGTATTTTTCGAACAGATGCTTTGGGACGCATTTATACAGTTAGTCCAGCTAATGTTGAATGTTTTTACTTGCGACTTTTGTTGGTGAACGTACATGGACCTCAATCATTCCAACATTTACGAACTGTTAATGGTCAATTGTGCGCAACATACCGTGAAGCATGTCAACACTTGCATTTGCTGTAAGATGATACGCATTGGGATGCTACGCTTCGTGATGCATCAATTGTTTCTCCACCAATTCAAATTCGTATGTTATTTGCGATCATAATATCAACATGTTTTCCATCAAATCCACTGGAATTGTGGAATAGATACAAAGAGTTCATGGCTGAAGACATTTTGATTCGACTTCGACATCGTTCCAATGATCCTGCATTGCTGCTGACATTGGAAATGTATAATGAAGCCTTGATAATGATCGAAGATTTGTGCCTTACGATTGCAAATAAGGCATTAGGGCAATTAGGGCAATCCACCAAGTCGTTTGATGCATGATTTATTTGAACGATTCGATCGTAATGAATTGCGTGCGTTCGTACAAACGTATACTCCACAATTAAATGATCAACAAAGTATGTATATGACACAGTGATGCAAGCTGTAAATGACAACACTGGTGGATTGTATTTTTTGGATACACCTGGCGGCACTGGAAAAACATTTTTGATTTCATTAATACTGGCAACGATTCGGTCGGAACAAAAAATCGCATTGGCACTTGCTTCTTCCGGAATTGCAGCTACATTACTTGATGGCGGCTGCACAGTACATTCTGCCTTGAAATTGCCATTGAACATGCAAGCAATTGAAACACCAACATGCAATATTTCAAGGAGTTCTGGAATGGCTAAAGTCTTGCAACAAACATCCATTATTTTATGGGACGAATGTCTAATGGCCCATAAAAAATATTTGGAAGCCGTAAATAAATTTGTTTGGCGGTGCATTAATATTGTTATCTGGTGATTTTCGTCAAACGTTGCCTTTTATTCCGAGATCAACACCAGCTGATGAAATTAATGCATGTTTGAAAAGTTCATTTTTGTGGGCACACGTACAAATGCTTTCGTTGACGACCAATATGCGTGTGCGTCTTCAAAATGATTCTTCAGCACGTGAGTTTTCAAAGCAATTGCTGAAGATTGGCGATGGAAAAATGGCAAGTGATCAAAATGGGTTTATCACGTTACCGAATAATTTTTCAATAATTGTATCATCAAAAGAAGAACTCATTGATCGCGTTTTTCCAAATATTGCTCCAAAAATTATAAGAACCATGATTGGTTACGAGAACGTGCAATTTTAGCACCAAAAAATGTCAATGTCAATGAATTCAATTTCCACATCCAGGAAAAAATTGCCAGGTAATTCGGAAACGTATAAATCCATTGATACTGCTATGAATGATGAAGACGCAGTCAATTATCCGGTTGAATTTTTAAATTCTTTGGAACCACCAGGCATGCCACCGCATAATTTGAATTTGAAAGTTGGTTCATCGATTATACTTCTTTACTTCTTCGAAATCTAATGCACCGAAACTTTGTAATGGGACGAGACTTTCAGTGAAGAAATTGATGCCAAATTTAATTCAAGCAACAATTCTCACTGGCAAAGCAAAAGGTGAAATTGTACTAATACCGCGCATCCCATTAATACCAACGGACATGCCATTCGAATTTAAACGTCTTCAATTTCCTGTTCGGCTATCTTTTGCTATGACCGTTAACAAAGCCCAAGGGCAAACGCTTCAGGTGTGTGGAGTTAATTTAGAGGAAGCTTGCTTTTCTCACGGTCAACTGTACGTTGCATGTTCGAGAGTTGGAGCCACGAAAAATTTGTTTATTTATGCACTACAAAATAAAACAAAAAATTGTGTATACAGTTGTATTAAATTGAACATTGCTTTTCTTTTTCATTATTGAAATCAAATCTTTTAAGCAATCAATTTTTTGCGTAGAGAAATGCGCCGGGTAACGCTAGTATTATATAATAATATTATATACATATGTATATTGTCACCTAATATACAAAAAAACGTATTATCAAAAATAAATGGAAAGCGCTGACATAATAACCAAAATTTAACCATTTTATAACGAAACTCAATATATATTTTTTTATTTTAACGCAGAAAGGAGAACTATGCCAAAGTAAAGGCTTGTTTTCCTCATAATTGTAAACAATCTAACCTTTTCAACGATGAGTGCGCTAAGTGATTTTGAAATTAATAAATTTAGGTAAAATATACCAAAATAAATGTGAACTCATTTCAATGTTTAGAGTGTATATTTAAACATAAAAAGTGAAAAAAGTGAAAAAATTTAGTGAAACATAGAGAAATACCATGTGTTATTAGTGCAAATTTTTGAACTTTTAATCGTGAATATTTTAAAAAATAAAAGCTATTTTTATATTATTTTTGGATATTTCTTCTCTGGAGAAGCTCCCCTATCCGCACATACCCCATTTATACGAAAATTCGGTTTTTTACCCCTCCGCCAAAGTAATCGGAATCGTGCCAGTTTCTTCAACATTCGAAATTACCTTCTTATTACTTCCAAATATCGTTACCTCGTTTACCGATTCCAAAATTAAAGTTAACAGCTTCTCGGTTTCTTTCTGCTGTGCAGCCTCTTTTGGATCAGAAAGAAAATGATCGCACCGTTCGAATTTTATCAGATTTTGTAATATGTGTTCTGCGTTCTCGTTATTGTTACCACAGAAACTGCAAGCTACTCCTTCCTCGTGGCCGTACTTATGTAAGTACTCCCTGAAGCATCCATGCCCTGTTAGGAACTGCGTCATGTAATGATCTACCTCCCCGTGTTTTCGTTCCATCCATGCTTGTATGTTACCGATTAAGCGGTATGTCCTCACCCTTGTTTGATGTATCCCAGCGTGTTTGCCACTCGTTTAAGCTGGCTTGTTTTTCTATTCTACAACAAATAGCTCGGTGTTTTTTCGAGCACTAATGCACGCATTATATGGGGCCAATGGGCCGAGTTAAACGCGTTTCTCAAATCAAATGTGACGACCTCACAATATTCTTTGTTCCCGTACATCCAACTGTTTCCTTCAATAGCCTTTTCTGCTATACCTGCAACTTTCTTGATTGCATCAAAGTTGAACGCTTTCTACGAAAACCATATTGGTTATCATCCATCTCCTCTCCTTCTCCTTCTAAATGATTTTCTAGACGGGTACAGATTATTCGCTCCAGGATTTTGCCCATCGTATCGATCATACAGAGCGGTCGATAGGAACTTGGTTCTCCTGCCGGTTTGTTTGGCTTCTGTAGTAGTACCAGCCGTTGTACTTTCCAAACTTTTGGAACACTCCTTCACGAAGGCAACGTGTGTATAAATCCGAAAATGGCTGTGGATGATAGCTGATCGCAATTTTAAGAGCCCTATTCGGAATACCATCTAATTCTGGTGCTTTGCTATTTTCAAAGCGCTCAGCAGCTTGAACAACTTCCTGCTCGGTGATTTCTGGGGCATCTGAGACTTCTTCGCGATAACAATTTCCTTCTTCTTGATTTTGTTGTGGGAATAGGGTCTCTACAACATTTTTCAGTAATGAAGGGCATGTAGGCGCTTGACATTTGCTACCTTTAATCCTTGACATTACAATCCTATACGCTGCTCCCCACGGATTTTCGTCCACTTTTTCACATAATTCATTAAAACATGTCATTTTGCTCTTTTTAATTGCCTTTTTTAGGTCGTTTCGTTTTTTTTTTTTTGAATGCTTCTCGCAGGCTGTAACAATCTAAGCTGCCTATGTTTCGTTGAAAACGGCGCCTCGCTTTGTGACTTTCATTTCTTAGAGATTCGATTTCTCGATTCCACCAATAAGCAGACTTTCTCTGTGCGTCTGTCCTCTTTTTATTCATAGCGGCATCACAGGCTTTGCTAATGAGTTGTACCAACAATTTAGTCTGTTGGTCTATGTCATCAGTTCCGTTTACGTTTTCATCTAGCATTAACTTATAAAGCTCCTCATCTAGGGTTTCAATTCTCCACCCCTTGGACTGCACCTTTTGGTGCCAAACATTTCGCTGTTGCATATTCTTGCTTATACTTAACATTATAGCTAAATGGTCACTTTGAGAATATATGTCACATATCCGCCAGTCTATATATCGATATAGCACCCTGCTGGCAAAAGATATATCTATAATAGAGCCACGCCCATTCTTCTCGAAGGTGTTTTGTATTCCTGTGTTAAGCAGTACTACGTCTAGAACACCAAATGCTTTAAGTAATGCGCTACCTCTCAGATTTGTATTTTTGCTGCCCCATTCTAGCGCCCAGGCATTAAAGTCACCTGCAATTATATTAGGTGTAGTTGTCATCGCATCCTTTACCAAGTCGTCAAGTATTTTTTCATATTCAGCATATGGTATACTTGGCGGTATATAGCAGCTGTAGAAATAAATCCCCCATATTTTGGATCTTGTATAATATGCCTTGCCAATTAGTGGTTTGTCTTGCATCGTCTTATCTCCGCATGCCCATATTGCAGCCTTTTTTGTGGTATCGGAAATCCACTTGTCAGACTCTTTATTTTTATACTGTTCACAGATTAATGCAACGTCTATTTTTGGCTAAATGAGCCTTAGTCGCCTGCCCCACACCACACCTACACCCATCATTAACACGCACACTCACCACACTCACCTCGACATCACCACACTTCACATCAACACCACGCACACGCGCGAGCGCAGGATCCACACACTAAAACACACACCACATCACTCCATGGAAAAAGGGACCGCTTTCACTCAAATCAGTTAAGATTCGATCGCCTTGGCATCAACTACGCTTTCCCGCCACCGCTACGCAGCGTCCCATTGTGAAATATTAAAATTTTATCCTACATTGTAAAAGAAAAAGAAACCCCCACTAATCGAGTGTTCAACTCATATTGTTAAAAATTATATTGCGTGAATTAATATTATAAAAGAAAAATAAACTCAACCAATCGAGTGTGCCCTTTATATTATAAAACCGAAATATACCAGTTTTATTTTCAAACACCTAAATCCCACAAGTGGTAAGTAAAGCGGGCAGTGAATCTAACATTGGTCCTTCGAGCCGCAAAGAACGGCACTATTGAAAAAAAAAAAACAAAGAAAATCAACTTCTGTGACATAAAACGTATTAAAAACTTGCAAATTTTGTGCACAAGTGAAAGGCGACATATACATACACATATACAAATATACAAAATTAAGTGCAATATACATATGTATATACAAAGTGTTTATTGCAAGTGAAATTAAAAAGAAGTGACAAACACATACATACATCCAAAAAAAAAGAAGTTGAAAACGGAAAACACAAAACGGTTTCCTACCGTTACAAAAAAAATCAAAAAATTTTTAATCAAAATCAAAAAAAAAAAAAAAAATTTATGCTAATACGAAAAATTTTAAAACGCGTTTGAGACATATAAATACATATTAATTTCCTACATACAACATTGTGCTGAACAACTAAACAAAAACAAGCCGGGCGCGTAAATTAATTTATTCTAAACGGGCGCGAAGTGTACAACCAAACAAGAAAGAAAAACAATAAACCCAAAGTGCAATAAATTTCAAACAAATAATAATAAAATTACTACTGGTGGAAATAAAATACATCTGTACATACCAAACAACCACAGGAAGAGCTCAAAAGGAAAGGGATATAGCGACCAACCCTAACAACATCAACATCAGCAGCAACAGGAAACAAATAGGATACAACTGGGACGGCGACAAATGCAAACAACCCAAAACCCTCAAATACCGCATACTAAAGCCCTCAAATACCCTTGAAGCGACTCAAAGTGAGTGTATCGACTCCATTTATTCATATAAAATTCTTATATAGTGGCATATATGTATGGTGAAAGTTACAGTTCATTTTTCTAACAACTGTACATATACTTTAATAAAACGGTTGCTACCAAACTGTTTGAACTTACGGTTGACATACGGGAAACCGAAAACAGTTTGGTGCATTACATATGTACATACAATATATGTATGAACAGTATATAGTATGATATATAATTATATATATACTGGCATATACATATCTGTTAAAAGCCTAGTTATGCTTACACTTGTGTTCACAAGCACACAAAGTTTATAAAAAAAAAAAAAAACATTTTCAAGTATTCACTTGACAACATTTTCCGGCAATACCCCTTATACTCAAAACAGTATAAGCAGGATTGCGCTAAGTAAGCTAAGGCAATTTCGAAAATTAAAATAAAAGGAATAATATCAACCATACATATATGCACAATATTAACAACGTATATACATTCATATACATTACATATACATTATACATATTACCACAATTGGCAACAAGATAAATTAGCATACACACATATGCTAGTAACAACAAAGTAAAAGTTATAACTTCCACAAATTTGCATTTGCGCTAAAAGAGCATACCTGCATTTTGCCATTTTCTCTTCCCGCGTTATTCGTACCGCAAAATAATATACACGGCATACAATTTGCTTATGCCGATATAGATATATAACGTATGTACATAGGGTACATAATTAAATAAAATCTTAATTTACAATTTAAATATTTCGGAAAAAAAAAAATCGGTGCGGTAAATGCAACCGTTTAGTAAGGATAAATTACATTCTGTCGATTAAAAAAAAAAAAATTTTACAAATATATACGGCATATTAACATTTCATTTTATATTATATATCCAAAGGCCAAATCGGCATATTTCAAGCAATACCTCTTGTTCTTGCTAAAGCATAAGCAAGCAGGATTGCAAACGGGAAAAATCTTTTATATACAAAGGTCATTAACCCTTTTCTCTTTCCTTATTATCGCCCGTATACGCAATTATAAACGAACGAGTGCGAAGCAATAAATAAAATCGAAAAAACAAGAACAAACAAGAACAAACTAATAGCACAACTATTAGGGATAACGAAAACGAAACACTCGCTCGTTAGTTCGGCCATTGCGTATACGGATACAACAAATATACAATTTTATAATAAGGAAAACGAAATACGCGTTCGTTATTAGATAGTTGTGTATACAACAACCATACAAACCGCGTATCTTAAAGATTCAAACGTATTTATTAACACCATAAATACACTGTGAGAAGTTTTTTCTGTCTCATATTTTCAATTTTTACCTATTATCTAAATGAACGGAGATTCTAAGGAATCTAAATCGATTCAATATCTAAAAGTACAAAAAATGATTTCTGAAGAAAAGAGCCCATGTACACCTGCTGAAGCTACACGCTCAAAGCAAGGTGCTACAAAGCAAAAAAAAATTAAAGACATTTCATATACTAAGTTTATCGCTGAGAGTGACAGTTTAATTCGATACTGCACTCGATCTTCATCTTTACCGATTCAGGACAATTCTGAATCGGTACTAGAAATCAAAAAAGAAAATCTAGGCAATTTCTGTACACGTCTCCAAGCTGCGTATGACGCAATTCTAGAATCTGACGAATCAGATCTTCCGGAAAATTTTAAATCCTCGGCTTGCTCCAAATACGAAAACGGTTTAGACCAGTACGAGGAAACGAGAGCTATGATCTCTGATCAATTGAGATTAATAAAAGCAATTGCACCTACTCCACAATCGAGAGTAGAGCTGCCTCCAATTCAAAGCCAAGAGGCGAGTTCCGGCATTCACCTTAAAGTGCCAGCATGCGATACAGAAATATTTCATGGAGGTTATGAACAATGGCCGTCCTTCCGGGACTTGTTTACGGCCGTGTACATAAACCATCCTAAATTATCTCAAGCGCAAAAATTGTATCACCTCCGATACAAAACAAAAGGCCAAGCAGGAGCAATAGTAAAGCAGTTCACTCTTAATGACGAAAATTTCAATTATGCTTGGGAAGCTTTAAAAGCTCGCTACGAGAACGAAAGAATATTAGTCGACAAACAAGTCACAATATTAATGAATTTACCAAAAATTCAGAAAGAAACAAGTGAAGAATTTATAAAACTTCAATCCACTGTTTCAAATTGCTTGTCGGTTCTAGCGACACAGAATATTCCCACAGACAATTGGGACCCCATACTGGTAAATATATGCTCCGCGGCATTACCGGAAAAATCTTTGCTTCTGTGGGAGAAATCGCTCTCATCACGAAGAAAATGCCCAACGTGGCAACAAATGAATGATTTCTTAACTACCCAGTATGAAATTGCGGAAAGGGTAGATAAAAAACGGTCAGAACTAAAAACGTTCAACACGACCTAAATCGAAGTTTTATTAGACCCCAAGCTAATAACAACCACAATTTAAACAGAAGCTTCTTTATAAACCAATCGTTCACATCCGAACAATATAAACAAACGTCATGCGAACTGTGTAAAGGAGGGCACAAGCTGAAAGCTTGCGAAAAGTTTAAAAAACTTAATATCAATGAAAGGAACAACTTTGTCAGAGCAAAAAGACTATGTACAAACTGCTTGTCCCACTCACATAATCTCAATAATTGCGAAAGCAAATTCAATTGCGTATATTGCCACAAGAGGCATCATTCAATGTTGTATTTCAATAATTTTCCTAGCACACCCCAAAGTAGCGCTATCTCCAAAAGAGCCACGGGTTTAGTTGCAACCGCAACTCCCGAAACACCTAAAATCCCAGAAATTTGCCAAGAAGACACCATGCTGCTCAAAGGCTTTAAAAACACAAACGCTTCACAGCGAGAATCAAGTAGAGATACTACTACCCACTGCAGTTATCTCCATCGAACACCGAGGAGAACTTTTCAAATTGAGAGCCTAATAGACCAAGGATCACAACGATCATTCATAGCGTCTAGGGCACAAAATAGGCTAAAACTACCAACAAAACAAGCCAATTATGAAATTACGGGAATGGGCGGAAGAGTAGTACAAAACTCAAATAAAATCTGCCCCATTACCCTGATTTCCCCCCAAGCGGATAAGCGCATTCAAGCAGAAGCTATAGTCTTACCGAAACTTACGAACATGCTTCCAAGCTATCATATAAATAGCAAGCATTGGCAAAAGGTTACACACCTAAAGCTAGCAGATCCTAACTGCAACACCCCCGCTCAAATAGATCTTCTATTAGGCAGCGACCTTATACCTCAAATGATTCTAGAAGGGGTTGAAAAAATTTCAAACGCCCTTCTAGCTCAAAATACTATATTCGGTTGGATACTAAGTGGACTAGTGACAGAATCAGTTACCACCATGACAACTCAAGTGGAAGAAATGAATTTCTTAATTCTCAATTAAGGAAATTTTGGGAGTTAGAAGAACTCCCCCCCATTTCAATTACAACGCCAGAAGATCAGTATTATGAAGACTTTTACAAAGCCACAACAACTAGATCAGGAAATGGTCGGTATATCGTACGACTACCATTTAAACAACAATTTCCAGATACACTCGCCATAGGTCACTCTCGCACCTCTGCAATACAGCAGTTTCTAAGTATGGAGAAAAACCTGCTTAGAAAAGGTGAATTCAAACAACATTATGATGGAGCCTTAGAAGAATACCTCCATTTAGATCACATGGAGGAAGTAAGCCCGTGCGAAAAAATCATAAAAGGCAAATATCACTCATTCTACTTGCCACATCATGCAGTAGTAAAGCTTGACAAAAAAACCACTAAGGTTAGAGTTGTCTTCAATGCCTCGAGATCCACTAGCTCGGGGAATTCCCTAAATGATATTCTATTTACGGGACCCACACTCCAACCAGACTTGATGCTCCTCATATTAAATTGGCGTATATACAAATACGTTTTCAATGGGGATGTCGAAAAAATGTATCGACAAATAATGGTACATAAGGATGATCAAGATTTTCAACGAACTATTTTTCGAAAATCTCCCAATAGTCCAATAAGCGACTTTAAATTAAAAACAGTTACCTTTGGCGTAAACTGTGCCCCATACCTCGCCATTCGTACACTCCACGAACTGGCAGAAGACACAAAGTCAGAGTTTCCTCTGGCAACACAAGTCTTAAAAACACATACGTATGTAGACGACATCCTGTCTGGAAGCCACAGCCTCTCACAAGCATACGAGTCCTTATCACAAGTGATAAAGGCCCTCAACACCGCAGGGTTTCCCCTAAAAAAGATCACAGCTAATCACCCAAGTATCTTAAAAAATATACCAAACGATAACAAGTTGGATACTGATTACCTTATATTCGAAAGGGAAAGTATAACAAAAACACTGGGCATCCAATGGGATGCGATATCGGACCAGTTCTCATACACGACAGAGTCCATAACCGCATTATCCGCCATAATAAAGAGGCAAATTTTATCCTCAATTGCAAAGCTTTTGACCCCGCAGGATGGCTTGCGCCAATTATGATACAAGCGAAAATCCTGATTCAAGAATTATGGCTAGACGGAACTGACTGGGACGAACAAGTGAAACCTCTTCGCTTAGAAAAATGGTCCCAGTTCGCTAATAATCTGACCGATATTTCGCAGATACAAATTCCACGGTGGGTAAACTATTCCCCCAAATACAAAGTGGAGCTACACGGCTTCTGCGACGCCTATGAAAAGGCATATTGTGCCACTATATATGTGCGCACACAAAGCGATATTGCAACTACAAGCCACCTACTAGTGGCAAAAGCAAAAGTTGCGCCTCTAAAAACCATAAGTCTACCACGACTTGAACTCTGTGGCGCTCTGCTATTAGCCAAGCTAGTCTCCATGGTGCAGACTCACTTGAACATGGCAAAATACAAGTTATATCTATGGTCCGATTCCGAAATAGTTCTAGCCTGGTTGGAAAAACCACCACACGCGTGGAAAACATATATTTCCAACAGAACTTCTCAAATACTTGACCTAGTAGGATCAGCCACTTGGCGACACGTAGCCAGTGCTGACAATCCTGCTGATCTAGGTACAGAGGATGCAAACCTCTGCATCGCGCCACCTCCACCTTCTGGTGGAATGGCCCCCGATGGTTAACAGAATCTCCCGATTCTTGGCCACAATCGCCGATGCGCAACATAATTGCCCCCGAAAGTCGAAAAATCGACACCTACCACACAATATTGGATGATAATGACATCCTTGAACGATTTTCATCGTTCCCCCGAGCACTCAGAGTAGGCGCCTATATTCTCAAATTCGCAGAGCGACTCAAACTTAAAGTAAAGGGAGCAACTTGCCCCCAATGCAATACATTGACGCACGAAGACTTACAAAAAGCAAAGGTCGCGCTTATCGCCTCAACGCAAACGCGCTACTTCAGTCGCGACATATCGTTACTAAGAGAATCGAAGCCAATTGACAAAAAGAGCTCACTCTTAGTACTAAACCCATTTCTTGACACGAAAGGTCTGCTTCGTGCCAATGGTCGGCTCGCTAATGCAAGCCTGACTTACAACGAACGCCACCCCATCATAATACCTGAGAAGTCTCCTTTTGCCACATTAACTCCTGAATTACATCCATATATTAATGTTGCACGCAGAGCAGCGCCTCATGCAACATATGGTACGCCAAGAGTATTATATTCCCCGTCTTAAGCCCCAGATCAAGAAATGCATTTTCATGTGCAAGATCTGCACTATGCATAAGCAGAAAATGCGAACTCAGATTATGGCAGCACTTCCACCTGAACGCTGCAATTTCGCTCCGCCTTTCACGACTACCGGTGTCGATTTTGCTGGGCCTTTTCAAATAAAGGCGTCCATGCTAAGATCTGCCACTCTCATGAAAGGCTATGTGGCTGTCTTTGTATGTTTCACGACAAAGGCAGTACACCTTGAGCTGTGTACTAATCTGACGACGGAGGCTTTTCTCGCGGCATTTGCTCGTTTCATCGCTCGACGTGGCTTCCCCTCCAAAATCATGAGCGATAATGGCAAAACATTCATAGGAGCCCAACGAGCCACAGAAAAACAGTTTGTGGATTTCTTAAAACAAGTGTCCCCTGATATCGTACAAAAGTACGCCCCTCAAGGTATCAATTGGCAATTTATACCTCCAAGCGCTTCTCATATGGGTGGTTTATGGGAATCAGCTGTAAAGAGCTTCAAATCTCATTTCAAGAAGCTAGCCGGCAGCTATAAATTTAACTATGAAGAATTCACGACGTTATTAGCTAAAATTGAAGCCGTTCTCAACTCACGGCCGCTCACAGCATTATCGCAAGATCCCTCCGACTTCACAGCCCTAACTCCAGGGCATTTCTTAAAAGGAGCACCCATTCTGGCCACACCTGAGCCGGGCGTGGAGTCGCTTTCCTTATTAAATAGATGGGAAAGAATTAAAATTCTCCATCATAATTTCAGTAGCCGATGGAAAGAAGACTATATAAAGGACCTCCACAAGAGGTACCGGTGGAAAAATACAGAAAATGCGCCAAAAGTTGGAGATTGTGTCCTGATTCACGACGATTGCCTGCCACCTACCGGATGGCGGCTGGGCCGCATAGAGAAGCTTTATCCAGGCTCCGACGGTCATATTCGCGTAGTCGATCTCCGTACGCAATCCGGAAAGCTAACAAGACCGCTCGTCAAATTATGCTTCTTGCCGATCGCCAATCACCGCGAAACAAAAACCGATAAACCGCTAAAATAAACCGAATATAAAAACAAATAAAATAAAAATTTATATAAATACGTATACATATATATATATTTAAGATACCACACAAATGTAGTCGATTAATCTAACGACCCACACATGCCGCATAACGTGGCAGCCATGCTCATATGTCTTATATGTAACCAAATCCTAATTGAAATTACACTCTTTCAAACAGGTCAATGTGGATGCAGACATGCCAGAAGCCCTGACACCAATCACTCGTTCGGCTGTCAATGTGCCATGCCAAGTGGATGCCCCAGTTGCGGCTCCCCAGTTGCAGCGCCTCGAACAACCACCCCAACGGCGCCTCGGAATGGAAGGGTAGCATTGCCGCCAACACCCGCGTTTGTCGTCGACCCACAACGCCGTAGATGTCCTCTATGTCGTCGACCCCACCGGCTGCCACAATGCGTCATCTTTAAGGGACTGCCACCTCCACAACGCCAGTTGGTCGTGCAGGCGCACGGCCATTGTCTGAATTGCCTGACTCCTGTCTACCAAACGCACTAGTGTACTTCGGGCAATCTGTGCCAAATTTGTATGCGGCCGCATCACACCATGTTGCACCGACTCACTCGGAATGACACCCGTCAACAACCTTCCGGCCGCAACCGCGGCGCAATACGACGACCTCCAGTAAGCCGGGATGCGCGGCCCCGTCGAACAAGTGGGCCATCATCACCCCGTGCCCGACGGCCACACAATGGGGCATCAACACGACGCCAGCAACCACGACCGCGTCCACGCCGCGCCTCAGGCCTTAGCAGCGTCGTAGCCACACTCCAGCAGCTTCAAAGCATTCTAGGCTGAAATATTCGCCTAGGGGGGCCGGGATGGCTAAATGAGCCTTAGTCGCCTGCCCCACACCACACCTACACCCATCATTAACACGCACACTCACCACACTCACCTCGACATCACCACACTTCACATCAACACCACCCACACGCGCGAGCGCAGGATCCACACACTAAAACACACACCACATCACTCCATGGAAAAAGGGTCCGCTTTCACTCAAATCAGTTAAGATTCGATCGCCTTGGCATCAACTACGCTTTCCCGGCACCGCTACGTAGCGTCCCATTGTGAAATATTAAAATTTTATCCTACATTGTAAAAGAAAAAGAAACCCCCACTAATCGAGTGTTCAACTCATATTGTTAAAAATTATATTGCGTGAATTAATATTATAAAAGAAATATAAACTCAACCAATCGAGTGTGCCCTTTATATTATAAAACCGAAATATACCAGTTTTATTTTCAAACACCTAAATCGCACAAGTGGTAAGTAAAGCGGGCAGTGAATCCAACAATTTTATTTTCGTATATGTTTTGCGTCAAGAGATCCTGGGCCGCTTCGCAGTGGTTCAGGTTTATTTGTAATATTTTCATTTTCTAGGTTTTTTGAGCGCTGCTGTATATATGGATCATTTCCGGCTTCCTATCTGATGGTCTATGTTTGTGCTTCCACTGTGTTTCCATGCCTTGCAGGAAGGACTGTTAACACAATCTTTGGCGAAATGACCCTCCCCTCCGCATTTAATACAGCACTTGCTCCTGTCTTCTGGGTTTCTGCATGCTTTCGCCACATGTCCATACTCTAAACATCTGAAACATTTCTTCAGTTGCGCTTTTTCCCTGATTCTGCAGATTGACCAGGTGATTTTTATCTTTTGTGCTGCCAGTAGGTGCTTTGCTTCCTGTGCATGAAGGCTTGTGATAGCTTTTTGCGTGTCTGCATATGCATATCTGATGCTTTTAAAGCTTTCTACGCTCTTTGAAGTTGGTCGCCTTGTCGTGGCGAAGGGGCTTAAGAAAGAGTAAAGTGTGCATCCCAAAGGAAACGCACTCTAATCTTACGAACTGAGAGGGACACCCCATAATTCCCACAATAGTGAAATGGATGAATAAACCCTAGGTTTTACGCCCATCTCCTATTGTATAAGTATGAGGATACCCGCACCAACACCACCCTAAGCCAAGGTGTCGAGCTACCCGTGCCGAGGGCTGAATGGTCAGCGGGGGTAATAAATAGCTGATCGCGAACGGTCCCCTCCGATGCCCGGGCAAGGTCGGAGGTATAAAAGCCTTCTCTCTGCATACCGGCTCTGCGGACGAGTGACCAACCCTTTCCGGCTTACTCGTGAGACCAACAAATGAACGGAAACAACAAAACAACAACAACTACAACAACCAATTTGACGACAACAGCGACGACTAAGGAAATGAATTACAGGATTCCCATTACGGAATCCGACGAAGACGAATTACTCGTCTCCAGCCAGGAGACGAGTAAAGGTACTGCCGGACATACCAACCTAAGTATACCGGCAGATACAGCAGTGATAACAGCGAACGTAAGGGAGGAAGCGTCCACCTCCAAAGCTGCCATGAGCACCAACCAAAGTGCACTGGCGGCCAACGGGGAAATCAAAAAGAAGCGCAAAAAATCCCAGAATCAGCTGAGGAAAAACCGGTACCAGAGGGCAGTCTTCATTCTAGGGAAGATAGTCAAAGACCAGGCAGCCGACACCCCAGTTTATGAGGCAGAAACAAAGCGCCTCAAAGCAATAGTGGAGGAATATGAAAGCTACCTGAAAAGGAAGCAATCAGAAATTCTAGTAGAGAACAAACAGGAGAGCACTTCACAAAAAAGGAATCGCTCTACGACAGAAACACCCGAAACTCTGCCTAAAAAACCGAGGCGGAGTGAAAGCGAACAGAGCAGCGGCAAGGCATTTCTGCGATGTAGCCAGAGATAGCCTGCAAGTGGCCATCATAGATGGGAATTCTTCCTCACCGAGCACGGTACAGGAAAGATGGGTGGAGATCGACGTCAGATTGTCGAGTATGGTGCTAAGCTATGTACTCGACAATCCAGCGGGTCCTCACCCGGAGTTTGACTCCTCTTAGACCCTCAGGGGCTACGGGGTCATCAAGTGCGCGGACCAGGCCTCCCTGGATTTCCTGACGGGTAGTGTTGCTAAAATCGGCAACGACTTTGTGGGCCTCCAATTGAGGCTTATACCCGCCAGGGACATTCCAAAGAGACCTCATGCTCGCATTTGGTTACCCCCACTAGAGGCGCCAGGCGAAAAACTCCTGAGGTGTATCAAGCTGCAGAACAAATCTATACCTGGTATAGATGAGTGGCAGCTGATAAAGGAGGAAAAACCAAATAAAGCCAGCAGACCAATACTAGTGGTCATTTGCGATGAGTCCATTGAGGCTCTCAAGAAGACTGACTACAAAATCAGCTTCGGTATTCGCAAGGCCAGGTTGAAAATCTTCCAAAGCGACAAAGCGGCTGACGAAGACGACACGGAAGAGGTCGACGACGCCAGCCAGTTGCTAAGGAATGTGTGCATCGAAGAAACCCGAGATGCCCAATAACAACCTTAGATGCGTACAGATAAACCTGCAGCACTCGAAGAGTGCTACAGCGAATCTGATAACCCTTATGAACGAGGGGAGCATCGACATCAGCCTAATACAGGAGCTCTGGGTCAAAGAAGACAACATTAAAGGGCTAAACAGCAGCAACTATAACCTGTTTTACACACGGAACAAAGGTAAACCTAGGGCAAGCATTCTTATCAATAAAAGTATAAATGCATATCTTTGTCCTAATTACAGTACAGCAGATATCACAGTGGTAAAGGTGGAACAGGAGGAAAAGCCCTTCTTCTTGGTCTCGGCCTACTTGGCCCATGGCGAAGACATACCACCGACCCCGCTCACCAGACTAGTAGAGGAGAACAGGAAAGAAGATGTCTAATAGGGTGTGATGCAAACGCAAGGCACACTGTATCGTAGGTGAGTCACTCTTGCAGTATATTCTAAATAGTAATCTAAGTACATGCAACAAGGGCGATAAGCCAACTTTTATTTTTCCAAGCTCTGATAGGTTTCCAGGGTGGGAGGAAGTGCTTGACCTCACGCTATCAACGGACACAGACAGTCTCGTTGTGAATAACTGGAGGGTATCCGATGAGCCTTCCATTTCGGATCACTCCTGCATACTCTTGAGCATCCGCGGGAGGTACAGTGCTCCTCTCACATACCGGAACCCTAGAAGAACAGCATGGGAAAAATATACCAGAATAGCAACAAAATGCCTCGAAAAGGGAGGCAATAAGAGTATCAGAAATCTTCAAGAACTAGATTCAGAAGTAGAGAAGTTGGAAAAAATCTTAACCACAACTTTCAATAAATCTACTCCGCTAACAGTTTTGAAAAAGAGAAAGTCTCTCCCTTGGTGGAACAGTGAACTCAAGAATTTGAGAACAAAACTAAGGAAAGCTTTCAATGAGAGTTTTAGAACCAAAATATGGCAGCCATATAAAGATATTATGAAAAGATACAAAAAGGCAGTCAGGAAAGCAAAAAAACCACTCTTGGCAATCTTTCTGCACATCGATAGAAAGTTGCAGAGAAACCGCTAGGCTGAGCAAAATGCTATCCAAAGATCATATTAACACTACCTACATGGTTCAATCAGAACCACCGTTGAACGCAGCTGATTATCAAAGCCAAATAATAGACAAAGGCAAAATCAAGTATGCCATAAATAGTTTTGCACCATTTAAAGCGGCAGGTCCCGACGGGATTATGCCCATAATGTTGCAAAAACTGGTAGAACCAATGGTTCAAAGACTTGAAAATATATACAAAGCTAGCATTCTATTATCCTACATCCCAAGAAGTTGAAAAAGAAGTAAAGTTGTGTTCCTTCCAAAACCTGGCAGAAGAACACACGAAAATGCCAAGGACTTTAGACCTATAAGCCTTACCTCCTTTATGCTGAAGGTACTGGAAAGGCTAATAGATCTACACGTAAGAACGGAAAAGTTATCGAAGTCCCAACATGCGTACATAAAGGGCCGATCAACCGAAACTGCCCTTCACGAGGTGATAAGTGTAATTGAAAAATCACTACACCACAAACAACACACCATGGGTGCTTTTCTAGACATAGAGGTCGCCTTCAATAACATAGAAGTAAATGCGATAATTAACTTTCTGGCACATGGTGGCATAGATGACACTGTGTGCAGATGGATACTATCGATGCTTGAGAATAGGACGATTATAGCTTCAAACGGCGCTGCAGCACAAACAAGATATGTGAGTAGAGGGACGCCTCAAGGAGGGGGAAATACTCCTCCAACTAAACGGTGAAGGAGTGAAAGCAGTGGCGTATGCAGACGATATAGTGTTGTTGGTATCAGGCATGTTTCCTTCAACAGTCAGCGAGATTAAGGAAAGAGCACTTCGAAGGTTAAACCTATGAGCTAAAAACAATGGACTAGGAGTTAACCCGAACAAAACAGAACTGATGCTATTCACAAGCAGAACCAAAATACCTCAGTTTCAACTTCCGGTACTAAACGGTACAACACTCACTCTATCCCCCACAGCTAAATACTTGGGGGTGGAGATTGACACCAAATTGTCCTGGAAGATAAATATAGAAAAAAGAATCAACAAAGCATACATGGCTTACTATACTTGTAAGAGAATCGTCAACACGAATTGGGGCCTCAAACCAAGTATAGTCATGTGGATGTATACGGCGGTCATTAGACCTATACTTACATATGGAGCTCTGGTATGGTGGCCAGCGCTAAACAAACAATACAACATTAGAAAAATTAAATGGTATACAAAGAGCAACATGTGCGGGTGTTACTGGGGCAATCAGGTCATGTCCGACTGTTGCGCTCAACGTGATCCTGCATCAACTACCAATGGACATTTTTATTCAAAAAACAGCAGCTATTGCGGCGACAAGAATAAAAGAATTGGGAGGTTGGAACCAGCAGAACTATGGACATAGTGTAATTCTGAACAAGCTCACCATTAATAAATCAGACTACATTCTCCCAAAGCTGGACTTCAATAGACACTTCCAGGTAGGGATACCATCTAGACGAGAATGGAGAAGTGGCTCAATAGAAGAGGATGATACCATTTCAGTCTATACCGACGGGTCCAAAATGGACTGCGGAGTAGGCACGGGGGTATTCTCCACTGATCTTGGCATATCTCTCTCTATACGTCTACCGAACTCGGCTAGCATCTTCCAAGCAGAAGTACTATGCATAGAAAAAGCCTGCGAAGCTCTATTGGAAAACCACGGGAATATAAATAAAGCAACTATATTTATGGATAGCCAGGCGGCGCTCCTGGCCTTGTCTTCACCCATGACAAACTCCAGCACAGTACACAACTGCAAGAGAGCACTAAGCGCAATAAAAGACAAGCTCCAACTAAACTTAATCTGGGCTGCCGGCCCCAGGAACATTTTCGGTAACGAAAAAGCAGACGAGTTGGCAAAGGCAGAAGCTTTCCTCAATGAATCCGGGGCGGAGATAATACCAAGTCCGCTAGGATCAATCAAAGGAGAGATCAATAGACAATTTCAACAAATTGCAAATAACAGGTGGAAAAACCTCACAAAATGCGTCATAACTAAACAATTATGGCCAACATATGACAGGAAAAGAACCAACGACTTACTAAATAGGTCAAGGAAAAGTATTTATAGAGTAACAGCTACCACAACAGGGCACTGGCCATTTGGGGAACACGCATCCAAAATGATTATGCCCTACAACGACATCTGCCGTGGCTGCGGAGTAGCAGGGAACAAGGAAACAATCTTCCACTTTCTCTGTGAATGCCCAGCTCTAGCACAGATCCGACACAAAACACTTGGAATCCATCTAGCACCAAACCTTGAATGGGTTTCCACTAAAAGCATATCGGACGTAAGTAGTTTCATCGAAACCTCAAAATGGTTTGAAAGAGAAGGTGAAACGTAATAGCAGATACAGGAGGTTCTACGAAGAGTGCATCAAAATGGCACATCAAGTGTTAATTGAGCCCGATAGGGCTGCACTCCTACCTACCTACCTATCTACCTACCTACACTAAATAGACGCAGCTCTTCAAATTCTGAACGAATTGCCTGTGCTATATCCGCTTTCATCGTTATATCGTCCAAGTCTCGCACTTCCACTGTAATTTCTTGTGTTAGAGATCTTATTTGTGCCTGAACTCCTAGTATCTTCACTATTTCCTCTCTATATTCCTTAGTACTTCCTGTCTGCGCTTTCTTGAGCTCCAACAGTATCTCACCTTTAGCTGTCTTTTTAATTCGTGAGACATTTTCCCCACGCACTTGCAGGTTTTCATTCTGCTTAACCGCCCGAAGTATGTCTGCGTAAGACATGTCACCGGTTTTTGCGATAACTATTGCTTCTGGTCGAAGGCGTGGTACGGCGTTTTCCTTCCTCTTGTTTTTATTTTTTTTGAGATTTACTTAGTATCGTGATCCAGGTTTCTTCCCTTGTCGCGTCCTTTTCTCCTCCCCCGAGATTTCTGCTTTCTCCTGCTTTCACAATTGGTTCGTCATGCGTTGTTTTAGTTCTTTTTGGAGGGGTTCGTCGCTTTATCTGCTTGTCACGTGGTCTTTTCGGTGTGACTTCAACAGTCGTCTGTTCCATAGCTACTCTTCTTCCTAAGTTCGCTTCCCGTTGTCGAATATGGTCATCTTGTGCACGGGTGTAGAGCTTCGATATTTCGCTAAGCAGTTCCCTCATGGGATTGTTGATAGTGCGCTGTGGCGGATGCATCATATCCGTTAGCTTTTGTATCATATCTCTAAGTTTATACATATGATCACGTTGCGACTGTGCTTTTTCCAATATCGGGGTGTTTTTCTGAAGCGTTGGGGGTGATGATTTCGACCTCACTGGTCTTTGTGCGGAGAGCACCTTCACTGGCGATCTAGCCAAATGCGAGGCTTTTTTAAAGGGGTCTACTCCTGACATCGTCAATTGACTGGTGACACCGCTGAGCTTGTTGCTACTATTGTTATTGTTGTGTGTTTTTTCATTTATTGTCTCCATTTATCAGTTTAACCAGCGCATCGTGTGCAGGGGGGCGGGCCGAAATAGACAGGAACGGGTATACCCTCGGGGGTATGCCTCTACCTCAGTTCCCTGAGGCCTGTCCTACGCTTTACCGGTTCCGGTAAACTCGGACGAACCGGCGCTTGCCCGGAGCAACGCAGTCTACTAGTTCTGCGCCCAATGTACACTTCCTGACCAGGGCCCGAAGGGGCTGGTTACTGATTCACATCGTGGCTGACACTTCGGCAGAGCTGATCACATCACCCTCTCCACACCACCAGTGTAAACAGCTGGTGATGCTTCTAGGGACTCCCATTGCGCCCCGGTATGGACCGGTCTTATTTACAGCCGCACCTATCATGGTGAACAGACGCTGACCAGGAAGCCGCTCACTTTGAGTCCATCGCGCCTGGATTTTGGTCGGTCACCTATATTAGAGAGGCGGCAACTGTTCGCCTCTGTCGCAGGAGTTTCATCGGCCTGGCAGGCTTTTATACCGCATCCTCCACTCCTGCCGCTCATCGTCGGGGGTTGCTTATTCGTTTTAAATTATTTCGCAACTAACCTGCTAACGGCATCTCGACAAGATTAATTCTATGTCTTACTAACTCTCAAGTCTATTGCTAATGCCATTACCAAATCTGTAAGTGGGCATTTGTTATCATAACATAATCATTTGCGCAAAGGCGTTGGGTAGGTAGGTTCGAGCTGATGTAGCGCTTGCTTTGAGCTCTTGAAAATTTTATTTTATCACATTGCGGAATGCCGTCGGGTGGGTAGCTGATGTAGCGCACGTTTTGAGCTCTTGCACTCCTTAAATCTTTTATGTGGAAAACAAAAACAGGATAAAGATCCTTTTGTTTACAAATGTATTTCTGGGAAAAATAAAATAATAACAAAGGATAAAGATCCTTTTTTTTACAAATGTATTTCTGGGAAAAATAAGAAATCATATTTTTGGACTACTATATAATAATTGTGGAATGCATTTTATATACCAATTAAAATAATAAATTGAAAGCGAGCAATGATATTTTTGCTATTATAAGTATATTAAATTTAAGATTTCGCTTATTCCCAACCCAATTTGCATAATTTTTCTGTAAATTAACAATATTAAACTAAATATTAATTTTTTAGAAAAATGATATTTTGAAAATGTACTCTATTTTTATAAGATAACACAACAGTCTTGATAGTCGCTCTTCTAATTTTCATATTACCGAAATGAAAATGCCGTCGGCATATGTGCAAATGGGATATGTTGCCTCTTCGAAATTTTCATAGAAATGAAAACTGCGCTGTCAAACTGCTGAAGTGACAGCTTATAGCTTACGATGTACTGCATACTAATTAGTTTGCCATATATTGTAAGCTATAAGCAATGTGGAGTCTGCACAGGCAATAGGCACGGCAATACAGTAAGTATGACATACATTCTATCCTGTCGAGATGCCCCGTAATGATTTGGCAATGGCAATAGCAATAGATTTGACAGTTAGTATGCCATAAATTTTTGACTGTCGAGATGCCCCGTTATGTTCAGTTTTATGTTGCTGCAAAGTATTTAACTATGATAGCATTAAATTTACCTCGGCACAGTCCATTGATCAGTAATTTAAATTTGTGTAGAAGAACATTGTCTGACCAAAGTCGTTATCAGTTTCTTCAACATTCGAAATTACCTACCTATTACTTTCAAAAATCGTTACCTCGTTTACCGATTCCAAAATTAAAGTTAACAGCTTCTCGGTTTCTTTCTGCTGTGCAGCCTCTTTTGGATCAGAAAGAATATGATCGCACCGTTCGAATTTTATCAGATTTTATAACGGGTGACGGAATCGAATTGCAGGCATTACTTCAAAACTACGACAATTTAAATAAACATACAAGCTACATATCAGAGCCATGGTAAGAACTTTTGTGTGTGAGTGTGCTTCTGCTTTATGGCCTTCCAAATTAATAAATTCAATAGGTTTGTATTCGTAATGGCCAAAGTTCATCTATTAATTATCTTGCGAATTTTAGATTAATATAAAAATGTGCCGATAGAGAAGGCGATTACGATTCTTTTGGCGCCGCGATCTGAAGGTATGGGCGGTTAGAGGAAGTCCTCAGGATTAAAAAAAATGTATAAACATTTATATAGGCTGCGATTTAGAATAGCAACCCCCGATTTCGGGGTTAGAATCGGTATGTACGGATAGAGGAGGTCCTCCAGATCAATAATATATATATATATATATGTACGTACATATATAGTTGCCGCTGACTTATGGTTTTTGAGATATTTGCATTTACACTTACATTTTTAACTTTTATATCCGCTAACACTTCACTAATTTGTTTCTAATCATTTATTTTATAATAAATAGTGCAAAAATAACATTAATTCCATATCAAACTTTAGTTAAAATCCATTTATTCATAAAATAAGAAAATGGTTGTAAACAAGCAAAAAAGTCTTCCTAATTGGCGTAGACACCGCTTACGAGATTATAGCCGAGTTAAACATAGCGCGCTAGTCGTTTCTTCTTTTCGCTACGTGGCGCCAATTGGATATTCCAAGCGAAGCCAGGTCCTTCTCCACCTGGTCCTTCCAACGGAGTGGAGGTCTTCCTCTTCCTCTGCTTCCCCCGGCGGGTACAGCGTCGAATACTTTCAGAGCTGGAGTGTTTTCATCCATCCGGACAACATGACCAAGCCAGCGTAGCCGCTGTCTTTTAATTCGCTGGGGGAAACTTTAGTTTACCATCCCACGATTTCAGGGTTAAAAATGGTATGGTTGGATAGAACTGATGCTCCTGATTAAGAATATATACAATTATTGCCGCCGCAAACTTATAGTTTTCGAGATATTTGCATTTAAAGTTGAAAATTTTGCAAATTTTATCTTGCAATTTCTCGATTTCTCTTAATTATTTATTTCATATAATGCACTTACACTTCACTACATTGTTTCTACGTATTTTTTTTGGGAAATTATTTAGTTATTTGCTTAAAATAAGCATTTTATATTTTACACATTTTTCATTCCATGCACAATAACAAAAGTATGCCTTGTTGACAGATAATAAGTGTTGCCATAATTACACATTTATCAAACGAATAAAAATGCAGGAAACAAATACCATCTGAAATAAATTTTCCATTGTATTAAGTTTTTAGGCTTATATGTGTATTTAATTGCGTCTAATAATTTTATAAAAGGATCATTATGATTATTTGCAATATTTTTTCTCCAAATATATTCAATACCATCGGCATACGCCAGCAGCTGTACACTAGGGGTATAACTTTTTTGCAACATAATATTTACATGGCCGTACATGATGAGCAATGGTGAAAAAATATTAACCGCGTTTTTACTTTTTTGTTTTCTTTCAAAAAGTTACCGCACCAACGCAATTGAATTTTTTTTTATTTTGATAAAAAAAAATTGCAAAAAACGCGTTTAAAGTTTTCAAATCCCATAAGCCTCACTGTAAAAATTTGCACTATTTTGTGGATATCTCAGAAACCATGCATGATATTGGCTATGTTCGTAAATGCAACATGACGCGCATCATGACGATTGCATAACAAACAGAACGTTCAGAAATGCAATATTGCAACACTGCAATAATCAAGCGTTCAAAGAAGCAACACTTCTATCAACTGCCATACATAATTTCTATCAAAAAATTGTTTACTGCATTTAACTACGATGTCTGACGAAATGTAAGTGCAAAACTGTTTTATTTTAATTTTTGTATTGGAATTTAGTTAAATTATGTTAATAATAATTGTATAAATTATTATTTTTAAATTTTTAGTGAAAATCTCAGTAATGCGGAGACGCAGTTATTGCTGAGAGTACGGTTGAATATGTCCTCGGGAAACGACTTTATTGTTTTAATAAATGATTTGTTTTTAGGTATTTTTCTTTTTAAAGACAAACATTTGTACCTACAAATATTTCTTTTTGACTTCAATACCCTTCTTTTTCTTAAATTTAAAGAAAATCTATCATTTCTTTGCTCACAAATTTCGTCTAGTGTTAGATTCAGCAAAATTTCCATTTTAGTACTATACGCGTTCAAAAATGCAAACAAATGTATCTGCAAATTGTCGAAAATTGTATAAGAAGTATCAAACGTCAAACTTGCAGTGTTGCTACTGTTGCTTATGCTGCAAGTCATGATGCATTTACGAACATAGCCATTGATATAAAATTTTGATACGATATAAAATCTACGTTTCGGCATCATTAACTCAAAAAAAAGTTTTTTTTGATTATTTTGCAACAAATATTATTTATTATTATTTATATCTAAGAAAAATATAGTTTTTGTTAATTCATTTTCTTTTTTTTTTTTTAATTAATTACACATATATTTTATTTAGAGTTAGAAGCAATAAACTTAAGATTTAAACTGCGCTTAGATTTACGTTTCGGATAAATGTCTTGTATCAATTTGATGGCTCGTTCTGCGCATATATTCGAGCGCTGTTGGTTTGCAATAAATGAGTCTTCCTTCACCCAGTGTTTTAAAAAACATTGGTGCGCTGCTTTAAAAGGCTTTACCGATGTTTCTAATTTTGTGAAGTCATTTACATGAAAACGGTGGTCGAAAAACCATACGTCATATCAAGCGCCGCATATCAATTGACAAATACGCAACAGTTTTGTTCGGTGTTTGGCAATGAGTATGAATGTCAAAATGCAGAGTATAGCCCTTGAGTTCCAACAGGCGTAGCCGTGGTAGAGTCTTAAATTTTATATAAGGAAAGATTTTATTTTTTTCATAATATTTGAACGCTTGTCCCAGCTCTCATACAAATACTGCATGTCATCGCGTCATTTGATGCATCTTACTTTCAATTTTTCTTTGCCTTGAGCGAAACTTTGTTTTAGATCATCGAAATTATTGATCATTTCTGAAAATATATCGTACGGAATATTTGGTGATATTGATTTTCCATCCAGTTACTCATCCATTACATGTCTTAAAATCAGATCTAAAATATGATGTTGACAGCCCACATATTGCGGTGAATGTAAACCTTTAGTTGAAAACTATTTTTGGAGTGAGATAACAACTCTATTTTTATGTCCTGTATTGACGGTTGTTGTATCACACACAATCATTTTGATGGAGCCCCACAGTTGAAAATTATCGAGAACTTCCTTGATGCCTTCAAATATGGTTGAACTTCTTCCATTATCAAGATCCAAGACCGCCAATCTTACTTTTCTGAACCCATTTTTTAGCACCACGGACTGTATTTCTCTTTTACCGAATTTCTTCCCAGCAAAATGACACCAAATGTTATTCTTGAGTGAAGTCTTATAATCTTCTTCCAAACGTTCTGCTGCTTTTTTTGCTGCTTTTAAAATTCCTGGTTGTGTTGGTGTTGTTATATTAACTCCTGATTTCGCCAATTCTTGGCACATTTTAGCAGCATTTTTGGTGGTCACATTGGCAGTTGTTACTATTTTCACTGCTGCCTTTGTTGAACAATTCGCTTGTTTAAGCCTTGAAGGTACTTCAAATTCTTCATAATTCGGGATGATATTGAAGATATTGATGACTTTAATATACTATTATTTTTGACGGAGGTATTTTCTTTCATTTTAAAAGCTATGTATGGGTGAAGCTTTACATCCTTAGTAGTTGTGTACCCAACTTCTCCGTTCGTTCTTATTTGGAGTTCATACAGCTCTTTATCTTCAGTACCAAGCCACATACCGTTTTTATTCGTTACATCAAATAATTTGTTAATGAGATTACCATGTTCCACTGCGTTTTTTAACGATTTATGGTATGTTTCTATGAGTTTTTGTATTTTACGTTCAAGGGATACTTTTGCTATGATTGGAAAATTAAGTTTTGACCACAAATCAATCAGTTCTTTTCCAATAATCTCTCACCTCTTCACTTTGCTTTTTTTAATTTTTGCCAATGCATTGTATCATCCAATTATAGCGGCCAGCTTAGAAATTTTGCACAATTCGGTTAAAATTTTTCAATATTTACTATTTCACGTCTTTTCGTTGTACTTTTTTTAAAAGCAACTAATGCCCCTATTGCGGTTTTCAACCCAATGCATTTCAGTCGAAGTTTAAAAATTCGGTATTGCCAACTTCAACTCAATCCGTCAAAAAAAATTGCGGTTGAAGTATGATCGAACTTCAACTTTTTTTTTGGTATTGCGATTTTCAACTCTGTGCAAGTGGGGTTGACTAGCATATAAATAAACTTCAACTGCTTAATAGCAGTTGAAGTTCAACGTTCGTGCAGTGAAATACAAAAAAATATTAAAGAAAAATGGAGGACGGGTAAAATAACTATTTTAATTAATGTTAAATTAATTTAATTAATATTTTGTATAAGTTTTTAGAAAAAATAAAGTTGCAACAAAAAAGCAATTCGAAAAATTGGTGGAGTTAATGGAGAAGTTTCCAGAAGTAGGAAGAGGAAAGCCACAATTTGGAGACAATAAGTTCAAATTGAGGTGCAGCGCCTCAAAATTGCTAAATTAAAATCTTCGCAAAGATTTTAATTTTTTTTGGTTATTTAAGACACAAAGTAATATTTTTTTTAATTTTATTTTTAATTATTCTGGAATAAAGTGATATTGTTATTTAATGAATTTATTTAAATAAAATTTAAATATATGCCTGAATAAATAGCACATTAGAAATAATAAATGAAATTTAATATTTTAATTATTTAGAGGAAAGTTTTTTTTTTTGGCAACACTGGGCATTTATTGGTTGTTTTATTTTCATAAATATCTAATTTTAACGATATTGCTTAACGATTTGTTAAGTGAGGTGAAAGTGATTGAAAGTAATCGAAGTGAACATTAAGTACGGTGATTATGCCTCGTAAAAAGTCAACCAGCAAATTTGCTTGCGGGGCTTGTCTTAATGTTATTCGTGAAGGTACCAGCAGCATTCAATGTGCTCAATGCAGCTACTGGCATCACGCTCGGTGTACCGGACTTAGCAGCGAAGAATTTAGGGCTACAGCTAATAAAGTATTAAAAAATAAATCAGTTTGGAAGTGCGACAAGTGTCTTTGCGAGGTTACTGTAAGGATATCAGATGCCCAGCAAGATTCTGAGTTAGTTGAGAAAGACAGTGACGTCACAGACGACGAGTCCCTCGATAAATATGAAAACTTACTCATCAAACTGTCGAAACAAAATTGAGTCAAAGTTCGATAAATTTAAGCAGTCTATTGAGGGTAACCTCTCAGATATAAGGAGTGAGATAAATAAACTAAACGAGGCTATGTCGAAAAAGTGCTCACATTTAGAAAAAAGAGTTGCGGAAATAGAAGACAAATTAAGTTCATTCTCTTCACTTCCTCCAGAGGAGGTCATTACGGAAATCAATGAGCGTAAGAAGCGGGAAGCCAATGTGATCGCATTTAATATTATCGAATCCGAGGCGGTAGATGGTAAAGTACGCCTAGAAGAAGATAGGGCACGGTTATCATCAGTCATTCCTGAAGAGCTCCATGACAATATGAAATCGTTCAAGCTACGCAGGATAGGGCGTCCAACACCCGATCGGTCTAGGCCTTTGCTGATTGAGACACAGTCTGTCACTTGTGCCAGAAGTATACTAAGATCCAAACCTGATCCTGACACACGAGTCTCTTTCAAGTCAGATCTTACTCCGGCTCAGCAGTCACATTTGCAATCACTGAGGGAAAAACTTAGATTGCTGAATGACAGTGGCGTGAAAAACAAAACCATTAAATACGTTAATGGCACGCCTAGAATTGTTAACACAAACTTTCGCCAAGTCGTCGAGGAAAGGAAACCTAACGCAGCTACAAGTATACTACCAGAATACGCGCGGTCTAAGGACAAAACTCAGCGAGTTCCTAACCTCATCAGCAAGTAGTTCGTACGACGTAATATGTATCACAGAGTCCTGGCTTCACTCATCTATTCAAAATAACGAATTCATCGACAGCTCCTATATCACACTAAGGAAGGACAGGGATACTTCGACAGGATGCGAAAGAGGAGGTGGTGTCCTGATCGCTTTTAAACGAATAATTAAAGCTGAGCTTATATCCATTGGGAACAATAACATAGAACAGATCTTCATAAGGATCAAAGGTGATAATACTTGTATCATCATTGGGTGCGTATATATACCACCACAATCTAATTATGAGATATACTATGCCCATACTGAAATATTAATACATTTGAGAGAAAAATTTCCGGATTCAAGGATCATGATAGTGGGAGACTACAATTTGAATAGCAGTACACCGCGCTTTGATTGTGAGAAGCTGCTGTACGATACCACGGCCCTTATTGAGTGTCAACAATTCAATAACATCTTAAATAAAAAAATAAACTGTTGGATTTATGTTTCAGTAATTTGGATCTCTCAATCAACGAAACTCTTGCTTTCACGACTGTCGATAAATATCACCCGCCTCTGGAGATCTCCTTGGATTTTCAGCCTAGCCTAATACCAAATTATCCTCCTTCTTATTCGTTTAAGAAAGCCGACTATGTGAGTCTTAATGCTTTCTTTTTAAGATCTAACTGGATTGAGCTATACAAAATAAAAGAAGTAACCTTATGGTTTTATAATAAAGTACAAGAAGGTATTTCTGAGTTCGTCCCTGTATATTCGAGGAAACCAAGTAAATTTCCCTGCTGGTTCTCTAAAGAACTTATAAATAAAATTAAATTGAAGAAATCTGCACATATCAGATATAGGAGGAATAAAAATAAGTCAAATTATAGATGTTTTAGCCAACTGAGACTCGAATGCAAGAAATTAAGTGCAATATGCTACAAGTCATACATTAATAAAGTGGAAAATCTAGTCTCTTCAGACAAAAATGAATTCTGGAGGTTTGTCAAGAACAAAAGGGGTACCGACATGGGAGTTCCAGCTACCATGACATGGAATGACCTAACCGCTCATTCGGGTGCGGAGATTAGTAATATCTTCGCATCTTACTTCAAAGACACCTATACAATAAGCCCCAGCAGAATTGGTCATCATCAATCTGCTGACATTGTAGGAAATGTGGAGCTAAATGAATTTGATGCTAACTTCAACGAAGTTTTTAAGCAGCTATTGGCTCTGGATCTAAAAAAAGGAGCAAGACCTGATGGTCTGCCTAATATATTTCTACGCAACTGTGCTGTCGGGCTCTGTGAACCTATCACGCATATATTCAGTAAGTCTTTTTATCACGGAACCTTTCCATCGGCGTGGAAATCGTCGTTCATCAGTCCCATCCACAAAAACGGCCCAAGATCTGACGTTACCAATTATAGACCTGTATGTATCCAATCGGCATTAGCAAAATTGTTTGAGAAAATTGTCTTGCCTCAGTTGATATCATCAATCAGAAATATCATTTCTCCTAAGCAGCACGGATTTGTTGGTGGCAGATCCACTACAACAAACTTATATACCTATGTCAACTACATCTTGAAGGCCATGGACAGTGGTATTCCAGTTCATTCAATACATACGGACTTTAGCAAGGCATTCGACAAAGTGGACCATGAGACTCTTATGGTGAAGCTAAAAAATTATGGAGTGAATTGCAATGCATTACGCTGGATCAGATCGTACCTAACAGGAAGAAGGTTGCAAGTAAGAATCGATGGACACATTTCAGATGAGTATGATGTCACATCTGGTGTTCCCCAGGGATCCCACCTTGGACCCATACTCTTCAACATATTTGTGAATGACATTAGGAGGAAACTGCAGTCTGAGTACTTATTATACGCTGACGATTTAAAAATTTTTCGTAGAATTTTCACCGTTTCTGACAAAACGATATAGATGAGCTGTATAACTGGTGCAAGATAAATAAACTTGTTTTGAATGTGAAAAATGCGCAGTGATGTCCTTCACCCGTGCGCATACGCAGATACCTTTAACCTACACCTTGAACGACCAAAGACTCACGGAAGTTGAAGACATCAGAGACCTGGGTATAACTATTGACAGAAGACTAAATTTCAAGAAACACATCGATAAAATTACTTCGCAGGTATACAAAGTACTAGGGTTGATTAATCGGATGTGTAGGGAATTTGAGAACAATTGCTCGTTAACCTGCCTATTTTCTGCAATAGTGCTACCTATTCTAGAATATGGAACAGTGATTTGGTCCCCATTCACGGACTCAATGATCAACAGAAGAGAGAGAATCCAGCACAAGTTCTGCAAAGCGCTGCTATTTCATAACAGACACAGAAACGATATAAATTCAACTGAAGACGTCCGAAGAATACTGAAAATAAATGACCTGAAATCTCGACGGCAGGTAGCAGACCTCATCTTCTTATTCAAAATCCTCAATGGATTAATTGATGCCCCAGAAATCCTTGCAGACTTTGAAATCGTACCAAATGAGCTTAACCTTAGACAGATGAGGATTCTAAAAACTTGCAGATCGAACAAAAATTATGTAATCAATGGCCCAAAGGAAAGAATCTGTAGATTGGTAAACTCTTTGCACGGTGACATCAACTTCTTCAGCGGGTCTCTACAGAACCTGAGAAAGATCGTTAAAAAAGCTTTATTAAAATACTAGTTTTATATGTTTAAGCCTGTTGTCTTATTTAGAATTATAATTGTTATTAGATGTATAGTGCCGATTGGCGTTAAATAAATAAATAATATTATTGCGAATTATTCGAGCCGTATCCTCTTCTTCTCTTTCTATGTCCAAAATATCATTGGTCATTGTAGTATGTGAAGTAGATGGTAATTCTTCCGAAGAATCCCCCTGAAAGTGTTTGCAAATATTGTGCAATGCGCAACAAGCATTTACAAATTGCGTAGCCTTTTCGGGAGTGTAATGTAAACCTCGTACAGATAAAAGACATCGAAATCTACTCTTGAGTACACCAATTGTCCGCTCTACAATATTCCGGGCCTTTGAGTGTACTGTATTGTAGCGTGCTTGGGGTGAAGAAGCTTCCGCTAAGCGATAAGGCGTCATTAAAAATTTTTGCAGAGGATAGCCAGCGTCCCCTAAGATATTACATTACTCTAATTATTTAGCAATAAATACGATAAAGTCTTACCCAAGATCCAAGTGTTATTCTGTATGTTGTTCTGTAAATGCACTTTCAAATCACTAACATTGAAAACAAAAGAGTCATAATTTGCGCCTGCATGCCTAGCATCCACATACCGAATAGACATTTTATAATCACAAAGCTAAAAATTTTAAGAAATTATACCATTTTGTTTCTAATATAATTCAGATTTTATACATACAATCATCACGTTTAAACAGTAGTAGCCCTTTCTGTTAAGATAAAGATGTTGCACTTTTTTTCTTGGTGAAATTATGGGAACATGAGTCCCGTCGATGCAACCAACTACTCCCGGGAAAGCACTTTTTGAATAAAATGAAACTTTTGAAGCGTTTTGCTCCTCCTCAGTCATTTGAATTTTAATCCATTGGGCACAAATACGTTGTTCAATTATATTTAGAACCTCTTTAATTACTAGTATTTCGTCATTGTAATATAAATCAAAACTTATATGCATTTTTTATTTATTGTTTATTATATATGTTTATTCACTTTTTCGCGAGCGACAACTGAATTCAATTGTTTAAATATGTCGTTTACAAAATTTTAGCTGTTTCACTATCTGTCAAATTTCCCTTTCTTAGGTTGGCAACGCCAATCATATTTCGACTGAACTTAGTTGAAGTTCGCAATACCGAAAAAGAGTTTGGTTGATCTGAAGTTGAGTTGTCTTAACTTCAATTCGACCAAGTCGGGTTGAAAACCGCAATAGGGGCATAAATTATTTGTCCACACTTTTGAATTTTTAAGAACATCTTTTTCACTCTTATTAAAAGACATTATGTTTTTGATGTTAAATAGTTATTTGTCCACATTCAATAGCTTGGCACGATTCCGATAACTTTGGCGGAGGGGTAAAAAAAACCGAATTTCCGTATAAATGGGGTATGTACGGATAGGGGAGCTTCTCCAGAGGAGGAATATCCAAAAATAATGTCAAAATAATTAATATTTTTTAAAATATTCACGATTAAAAGTTAAAAAATTTGCACTAAGAAAACATGTTATTTCTCTATGATTCACAAAATTTTTTTCACATTTTTTACTTTGTATATTTAAATACACACTCTAAGCTTTGAAATAAGCTTACATTTCACTTTTATTTTGCTATATTTTACCTAAATTTATTAATTTAAAAATCACTTAGCACACTCATCGTTGAAAAGGTTAGATTGTTTACAATTATGAGGAAAACGAGCCTTGCCACATCTGAAACAGTAAATAATAAATTTAACAATTTTTCTTTGTTTGTTTTATCGCGTGATTCTTTTTTCTATATTAACTATAAAAAAGTACTTTCTACATATGTACATATATGTGTAATACGTAATTTATGTGACTAAAGTACTTTCGCGAAGTACTCCTTTCTGCGTTGTGGGCCTTCGGCCGCGCTCTAAAAAAATAACTCTGACCGAGTGAATACCCGGGGTGACTGAAGTACTTTCGCGTAGTACTCCTTTCTGCGTTAAAAATAAAAAAGTATATTGACTTTTTGTTATAAAGTGGTGAAAGGTGTTATATTCTTTGGTTATTATGCACTCATATTCAAACAAAATTTAAGTTTTCGGTATAAAATTGATAAATTTTGATTATTATTTCTGTCAGCGATTTCCATTTACATTTTGTATAAACTGGTTATATTTTACGGTTATCATTGATTGATTGATTAATATGAGGAATGCACTGCGACCTTTGGTCTATTGTGCCCTCTCCTAACTTACATAGACTCACCTAGCCCCAGCGCATCGATGAAGTTCAGTAGCCTTCTGGGCGCTAGTGAGGTTATGCTATCCCTATCCGGAAGCACTGCTCCGAGGGCCTTAGTCCTGCGTCTACAGACTGCTGCGCAGTCAATCAGCAGGTGCTCCGGGGTTTCAGGCTCCAGGTCGCAGAACCGGCAGTTAATGCAAGAGGATAGGCCCATGTTATACAGGTGCCTATTCAGCTTACAGTGGCCGGTATACCATGCGACCAGCAGCCTGAGTTTGTTCCTTGGAAGGTTAATTATAACCTTGAACCTGCTTAGATTGTATCCTCTCATTAGCAGTTTGGCATGTCTCATACCACGCGTTTGCCGCCAATGCTCCTCTCTGCCCACTCCTTCTTCCCTGCGAAGTAGCTCCTTTATGGTGTGTGGACCTACCCCAATAAAGGGTTCCGGTCCCACCATCTTGGTGGAGGCTGCGGAGCGGGCTAGCTCATCCGCCAGTTCATTGCCGGCTATACCTCTGTGACCGGGCACCCAGATTAGGTGTACCTGGTTACGTTCTGCAAGGCTATTCAGCCTCTCCCTGCACTCCTGCACTAATAGCGATTTGATTTCGTAGGAAGTGATCGCTTTTAGCGCCGCTTGGCTATCACTGAGAATGGCTATTCTCTCATTGCGATAGTTGCGGTGGAGGTTTATTTCTATACACCGACTTCATGGCATAAACTTCTGCCTGGAAAATGCTCGGGAACTCTCCCCATGGGTATGGAGAGCTTAGTGCGTGGGTCAGCAATCCCCGCACCGATCCTCCGGCATTTTTGATCCGTCGGTGTACCACCTTAAGCGTACTATTCCTCAGCATCAGTTCGAGGTTGGAATCATTCCACTCATCCTTGCTGCCGAGGGTGACCTTAAACTTTCTCTTAAAGTTAACTATTTTGGTAGTGCTGTCCCTCGGGAGGAGGGCTGATGGTACATCGCCACTTATCTTTTCCATCCTCTGGGACGAGATTACTCTACCTTTGCCCCACCCCTCTGCCGTTAATTGCAGAATTGTGTGCTTGGCTACCTGACCGATAACCAAGTGAAGCGGAGTAAGCTCCGTCAGAGCCTCCAGTGCTGCCGTTGGACAGGTGCGCATTGCGCCCGTCATGCAGACACAGGCTAGCCGTTGCAGCTTCGATAGCTTGGTCCTAACCGAAGTCTGCGACGCTATTGAGACGGTTATCATGCACCATATTGAAATAAAATTTGAGTTTTCGTACTGTACTGTAACCTTACACTTTATTACCTAACATTATTATATAATATTACTCATAGGTATTTATATATAATATTATTATATAATATTACTAATACATGTATATAATATTACTTATTTGCTTAATAAATTTAAAAAAGAAAATATCCATATGCATGAATAGAGGAATTTTTGCGAAAAAGAGGAATTTCAGCGAAATGCCTTGTCATCACATGGCAGCGCTCCATTTCTTCGTAATTTTTGGTAAACAAATGAGGTTCAAACGAGTATAAAATGTAATTTTTAAAATAAAGATTTTTTAAATAAAAAACATGCTAAAGTAAAATGTGGATTTATTTAAAAGATTATAGTGTAATTTAATTAATTTGAAGAGAAAAATGTGAATAAAGTGGGTTTAACGTGGTGAAATAGCCCTATATATTTTTTAATCAGGAGGACTTCCTTTTTCCAACGGTACCTTCAAATCGCGGCGCCAAAGAAATCGGAATTGTGCCAATAGCTTTCGCGATGCTGGCTAAACCCAGACTGGCAAAGAGTAGCAATATAAAGACAATGAATACAAAACGAATTGAATTAATTGTAAAATGTTACAGTTAGTCGACGCTTATCGCATATTTACGTTACGGGGCATCTCAACAGGATAAAATCTATGTCTTACTAACTGTATTGCCGTGCCTATTGCGTGTGGAGACTCCAAATTGCTTATAGCTTACAATATATGGCAAACTAATTAGTATGCCATATATCGTAAGCCATAAGCTGTCAGCAGTTTGAAAACGCAGTTTTCATTTCTATGAAAATTTCGATGAGGCAACATATCCCATTTCATTTCGGTAATATGAAAATTAGAAGATCGAGTATTAAGACGGTTGTGTTATATTATAAAAATAAAGTACATTTTTAAAATAACATTTTTTCAAAAAATTAATATTTAGTTTAATATTTTTAATTTACAGAAAAATTATGCGAATTGAGTTGGGAATAAGCGAAATCTTAAATTTAATAAACTTATGCTAGCAAAAATCAAAATATCAGTGCTCATTTTAAATTTATTATTTTATTTGGTATATAAATTTATGCCACAATTATTATATATTAGTCCCAAAAATATGAGTTCTTATTTTTCCCAGATATACATTTGTAAAAAAAAGGATCTTTTTCCTTTTCTTATTTTTCCCAGAAATACATTTGTAAACAAAAGGATAAATTTTGTTTTCCACATAAGAGATTTAAGGAGTTGAAGAGCTCAAAACGTGCGCTACATCAGCTACCTACCCGACGGCATTTCGCAATGTGATCAAATAAATTTTTCAAGAGCTCAATGCATGCGCTACATCAGCTCGAACCTACCTACCACACGCCTTTGCGTAAATGATTATGTTATGATAACAAATGCCCACATACAGATTTGGTAATGGCAATAGCAATAGATTTGACAGTTAGTAAGACATAGATTTTATCCTGTCGAGATGCCCCGTTACGTGAGGAAGAGAAGCAAGGACAAAGAATACAAAAGCAATTAAAGCGCTGAACACATAAAGAGCGACAGACTGCAAACTACATCTGTCAAATATTAAAATACACACGTTCTTATGGGCAGTGTTATTTTGACAGCTGCACGACTACACGACTGCAGGCCGACAGTTGTCGTTCTCGCTAACTTCAATATCCTATTTTTGCCAACGACAGTAGAGTTGACAGTAGAATGGAATAAATAAATGGATAATTTAAAACAGAAATATTTACCTATTTACTTATTTTTTGCATAAAAAATTTCATTTTGAACAAAATATTAAAATTTCATTGAAGTGAAAGGAATTAGTAAGGCCACAACGAAATTGTGTACATACAAAATGGACAACTGCGTTGTTTTGTGTGCATGCAGGCCATTGTGTTGTTGTTGCTTCTCAAAATGTACACGTAGAAAGATGCACAACGACGTTTTCAGTTCACTGTCGTGCTGCTGCAGTCTGTCGCAGTCATTGTGTTTACCACTTGAATTACTGGGAAAATATTACAGTTAGTCGACGCATATCGTAAAGTTTTGTTGTGTGGTTTTGCGTTCTTTTACGTATTATGTTCGGTGATGCTTTTTTCTATTTATGGGTGTATTATTCTTTTTCACAAAATGTAGAAATATTTCTTCTATTTGTGCGTTTTCTTATCGGAATATTGCTCCCAATAAAGAAATCATACCTACTAAAAAAAAAACGATTTTTGTGTTAATGATGCCGAAATGTAGATTTTATAGTGTTTTATATCGTATCAAAATTGTATATCAATATCATGGATGGTTTCAGAGATATCCACAAAATAGTGTAAATTTTTACATTGAGGCTTATGGGATTTGAAAACTTTAAACGCGTTTTTTGCAAATTTTTTTTTTATCAAAATAAAAAGAATTCAATTGCGTTGGTGCGGGAACTTTTTGAAAGAAAACTAAAAACTAAAAACGCAGTTAATATTTTTGCACCATTGCTCATCATGTATCGCCATGTAAATTTTTATTTTTGAAAAAATTGTTAAAAGTTATACCCCTACTGTACACTCTTATAGAAGATGGTACCTTCTTTATTTAGTTCTGCAGCTCGAACTATTTTGTCCAGAAGCAGGTTGAAGACGTCGCACGATAGGGAGTCGCCTTGTCTGAAACCTCGTTCGGTATCGAACGGCTTGGTGAGGTCCTTCCCGATCCTGACGGAGCTTTTGGTGTTACTCAACGTCAGTTTACACAGCTGTATTAGTTTTGCGGGGATACCAAATTCAGACATCGCGGCACAAAAGCAGCTCTTTTTTGTGCTGTCGAAAGCAGCTTTGAAATCGACAAAGAGGTGGTGTGTGTCGATTCTTCTTTCACGGGTTTTTTCCAAGATTTGGCGCATGGTTAATATCTGGTCGATTGTTGATTTTCCAGGTCTGAAGCCACACTGATAAGGTCCAATCAGTTTGTTGACGGTGGGCTTTAATCTTTCACACAATACGCTCGATAGAACCTTGCGATGTTGAGGAGGCTAATCCCATTATTGTGGGGTCACCTTTTTTATGGATTGGGCACAGCACACTCAAATTCCAATCGTTGGGCATGCTTTCGTCCGACCATATTTTACAATGAAGCTGATGCATGCTCCCTATCAGTTCTTCGCCACCGTGTTTGAATAGCTCGGCCGGCACTCCATCGGCCCCCGCCGCTTTGTTGTTCTTCTGGCGGGTAATTGCTATTCGAACTTCTTCATGGTCGGGCAATTGAACATCTGCTCCATCGTCATCGATTGGGGAATCGGGTTCGCCTTCTCCTGGTGTTGTGCGTTCACTGCCATTCAGCAGGCTGGAGAAGTGTTCCCTCCATAATTTAAGTATGCTTTGGGCATCGGTCACTAGATCACTTTTGGGGGTTCTACAAGTGTATGCTCCGGTCTTGAAACCTTCTGTAAGCCGCCGCATTTTTTCGTAGAATTTTCGAGCATTACCCCTGTCGGCCAGCTTATCAAGCTCTTCGTACTCACGCATTTCAGCCTCTTTATTTTTCTGTCTGCAAATGCGTCTCGCTTCACTTTTCAATTCTCGGTATCTATCCCATCCCGCACGTGTTGTGGTCGATCGTAACGTTGCGAGGTAGGCAGCCTGTTTTCTCTCCGCTGCGACACGGCACTCCTCGTCGTACCAGCTGTTCTTTTGCACTTTCCGAAAACCAATGGCTTCGGTTGCAGCTGTACGTAAGGAGTTTGAAATGCCGTCCCACAGTTCCCTTATACCGAGTTGTTGACGAGTGCTCTCAGAGAGCAGGAGTGCAAGCCGAGTAGAAAATCGTTCGGCTGTCTGTTGTGATTGCAGCTTCTCGACGTCGAACCTTCCTTGTGTTTGTTGGCGTGCGTTTTTTGCTGCACAGAGGCGAGTGCGAATCTTGGCTGCAACAAGATAGTGGTCCGAGTCAATGTTAGGACCTCGGAGCGCACGCAAATCTAAAACACTGTAGACGTGTCTTCGGTCTGTCACAACATGATCGATCTGGTTGGTAGTTCTTCGCTCCGGAGACAGCCAGGTAGCTTGATGAATCTTCTTATGCTGGAATCTAGTGCTACAGATAACCATATTTCGGGCCACGGCGAAGTCAATCAGCCTCAACCTATATGGGAATGTTTCGTCGTGGAGGCTGAATTTACCGGCGTTAAAGTCGCCAAGCACGATTTTGACATCGTGGCGGGGGCAGCACTCATAAGCGCGCTCCAAGCGCTCATAGAATACATCTTTGGTCACATCGACGTCCTTCTCTTCCGTCGGGGCGTGGGCGCAAATCGTCGATATGTCAAAGAACCTCGCTTTGATGCGGATTGTGGCTAGACGTTCATTCACTGGAGTGAATGATAGTTCTCGGCGACGGAGTCTCTCTCCCACCACGAATCCAACACCAAACTTGAGCTCCTTTATATGGCCACTGTAATAAATGTTACTCGTCTCTGTCCTTGTCCCGTCCATCGTATGTCTTGGACGGTGGTGATGTCAGCCTTTATTTTCGCGATGACATCAACCTGCTGGGCAGCGGCACCTTCCCAATTAAGGGACCGGACATGCCAGGTGCATGCCCTAATATCATTGTCCTTATTTCGTTTGCCATGGCCGTCATCAAAAGGGGGGTCGCTCATCCCAGGCTGTTTTGTCTTTTTCATTGGTACTGATTTTTACGTGGCGGTTCCCAAACCCAGCGCACAACCCTATGTAGGGGATGTTTCGCCTTCTCACTTTAGCTCGCCTTCGAACGGATGTTCTTAGGCTACCCAGAGGATACTTGGTCAAAGACCGGAAGTAGTGAGCTGCTTGAGCCATGTGTAAAAGAATCGTTTCTGGCATTTTAACCCCGAAATCGGGGGGATGCTATTCTAAAATTTACCCAAAATGGGTATGTGCGGATAGAGGAGGTCCTCCAGATTAGGAAGGTATATATAAGTAATACAATTCCTTTAGAATTTGTTTTTGGAAAATTTTATTTCCCTTGTTAATCCCAAGGGCAGCCGGTCTCAGCGGAAGAGTTGAAATAACTGACTACATAAGAGCGACGTTAGCGTCTAAATACCTACACTACTTTGCCTGAACTTTAGTTGCTGCACGTTATTGGCCGCGTGACTTCTTAGTTGCTTACACTAGCAACTGTTTACCCAATTCTTTGCTGTCTTGCGTTTATTTTGTTGTTGTCACGCGCAAGGCTAAAAATGTTCGATCGGCATAATGGCCGGATGCATACTTAATGCGGTATTGAGTTCTTATTAACGTGTAAAGTTGCTGACGCGCCGTCAGCAAATTCGGTGCAAGTGATATTTTTGCCGGATGTTTGGTTACCTGTGCTAACTTATTTATAGGCAGGTAGGTAGGAGTGCAGCCCTATCGGGCTCAATTAGCACTTGATGTGCCATTTTGATACACTATTCGTAGAACCACCTGTATCTGCTATTACGTTTCACCTTCTCTCTCAAACCATTTTGAGGTTTCGATGAAACTACTTATGTCCGATATGCTTTTGGTGGAAATCCATTCAAGATTTGGTGCTTGGTGGATTCCGAGTGTTTTGTGTCGGATCTGTGCTAGAGCTGGGCATTCACAGAGAAAGTGGAAGATTGTTTCCTTGTTCCCTGCTACTCCGCAGCCACGGCAGATGTCGTTGTAGGGCATAATCATTTTGGATGCGTGTTCCCCAAATGGCCAGTGCCCTGTTGTGGTAGCTGTTACTCTATAAATACTTTTCCTTGACTTATTTAGTAAGTCGTTGGTTCTTTTCCTGTCATATATTGGCCATAATTGTTTAGTTATGACGCATTTTGTAATGTTTTTCCACCTGTTGTTTGCAATTTGCTGAAATTGTCTATTGATCTCTCCTTTTATCGATCCTAGCGGGCTTGTTATTAGCTCCGCCTTGGATTCATTGAGGAAAGCTCCTGCCTTTGCCAACTCGTCTGCTTTTTCGTTACCGAAAATGTTCCTGTGACCGGGTACCCAGATCAAGTTTAGCTGGAGCTTGTCTTTTATTGCGCTTAGTGCTCTCTTGCAGTTGTGAACTATACTGGAATTTGTCATGGGTGAAGACAATGCCAGGAGGACCGCCTGGCTGTCCGTAAATATAGTTGCTTTATGTATATTTCCGTGGTTTTCTAATAGAACCTCGCAGGCTTTTTCTATGCCTAGTACTTCTGCTTGGAAGATGCTAGCCGAGTTCGGTAGACGTATAGAGAGAGATATGCCTAGATCAGCGGAGAATACCCCCGTGCCCACTCCGCAGCCCATTTTGGACCCGTCCGGTATAGACTGAGGTATGGTATCTTCCTCTTCTATTGAACCTCTTCTCCATTCTCGTCTAGATGGTATCCTCACCTGGAAGTGTCTACTGAAATCCAGCTTTGGGAGAATGTAGTCTGATTTGTTAATAGTGAACTTGTTTAGAATTACACTATGTCCGTAGTTCAGCTGTTTCCAGCCTCCCAATTCTTTTATTCTTATCGCCGCAATAGCTGCTGTTTTGTGAATAAAAATGTCCATTGGTAGTTGATGCAGGATCACATTGAGCGCATCAGTCGGACATGACCTGATTGCACCCGTAACACCCGCACATGCTGCTCTTTGTATTCCATTTAATTTTCTAATATTGTATTGTTTGTTTAGCGCTGGCCACCATACCAGAGCTCCATATGTAAATATAGGTCTTATGACAGCCGTATACATCCACATGATTATACTTGGTTTAAGGCCCCAATTCTTGCTGACGATTTTCTTACAAGTATAGTAGGCCATGTATGCTTTGTTTATTCTTTTTTCTATATTTATTTTCCAGGACAGTTTGGTGTCAATCTCCACCCCCAAGTATTTAGCTGTGGGGGATAGAGTGAGTGTTGTACCGTTTATTACCGGAAGTTGAAACTGAGGTATTTTGGTCCTGCTAGTGAATAGCATCAGTTCTGTTTTGTTCGGGTTAACTCCTAGACCATTGTTTTTAGCCCATAGGTTTAACCTACGAAGTGCTCTTTCCATAATCTCGCTGACTGTTGAAGGAAACATGCCTGAAACCAACAACACTATATCGTCTGCATACGCTACTGCTTTCACTCCTTCACCGTTTAGTTGGAGTAGTATTTCGTTCAGCGCTGCAACCCAAAGAATCGGAGAGAGGACCCCTCTTGAGGCGTTCCTCTACTCACATAGCTTGTTTGTGTTGCAGCGCCGTTTGAAGCTATAATCTTCCTATTCTCAAGCATCGATAGTATCCATCTGCACACAGTGTCGTCTATGCCACCATGTGCCAGAGAATTAATTATCGCATTTACTTCTATGTTGTTGAAGGCGCCCTCTATGTCTAGAAATGCAGCCATGGTGTATTGTTTGTGGTGTAGTGATTTTTCGATTACACTTATTTACAACTTATTTATAGTTGCCGCTGATTTATGGTTTTTGAGATATTTGCATTTAAAGCTCAAAAATTCAACTATTTAAAATGCGTATTACTCCCATTTATAATGAATTTTATAGTTATTTATATCTTTAACTTGTATATCCACTAACACTTCACTAATTCGTTTCTAACCATTTATTTTATATTTAAAGTGCAAAAATAACTTTTATTCAACATTTAACTTTTGTTCATACAATAACAAAAGGGTTGCATTCTAAGTAATAATCAGTTCTACCTTACGTTCGTATTTTACAGAAGCACCAAAAGAAATAAAGAAAACAAATAATACCCCAATGACAGGAAATATATAACCCATTAGTTTTTCGCATAGAATTTCTTTCTGCATTGGCGTCCTTCGGTCTGACCAACACCTAGGCATGCTCAGTTCTTTTGCGTTGAACTCCTTTTTGCATTGGCGGCCTTCGGCCGCGCTTCATAAAAAATTACCCTCGGTTCGAGCTTCTTACGTGGCGGGTCCCAAACCCAGCGCACAACCCTATGGGGATGTTTCGCCTTCTCACTTTAGCTCGCCTTCGAACGGATGTTCTTAGGCTACCCAGAGGATACTTGGTCAAAGACCGGAAGTCGTGAGCTGCTTGAGTCATATCTAAAAGAATCGTTTCTGGCCACTTGCGTGAACTTCTACACATGACTCCATCCTCCTTTAGTGGATATAAAGGTATAAATTATAAGTGTAAAATGCATTAGAAATTGGAGAAACACGCATTTTAAATAGTTGATTTTTTAAACTTTAAATGCAAATATCTCAAAAACCATAAGTCAGCGGCGACTATATGTATGCATATATATTCTTGATCTGGAAGGACCTCCTCTATCCGTTCATACCCATTTTAACCCCGGAATCCGGGAATGCTATTCTAAATCGTACCCCTTTTATATCCTTATTTTGGCGGTCGGGTAAAAAACACGAATTTCTATATGATATATGGGGTATGTACGGATAGTGGAGATTCTATAGAGAAGGAATATGCAAAAATAATGTTGCTAACTATTTTTCAAAATATTTCCGATTAAAAAAAAAATGTTGTAATAACACTTAGTATATCAGAATGTTTCACTAAATTTTTTTCCCATTTTTGACTTTGTATATTTAAATATACACTCTAAACATTGAAATAAGTTCATATTTCACTTTTCTTTTGTTATATTTTAGCTAAATTTATTCATTTAAAAATCACTTAGCACAGTCATCGTTGACAAGGATAGTTTATTTACAGTTATGAGGAAAACGAGCGTTGCCAAATCAAATATGTAGGATTTTCAACGATTTTTCTTGGTTTTATTTTCGCGTGATTCTTTTTTCTATATTAACTATAATAAAAATGCTTTTAAGCTATAATTGAGTTGTGAGCACTTTCCTTATAAATATGTAAGTGAATAATATGTGATTTATATTTAGTAAACAACAGTAAGTAAAACTATATGATAATATTATAAAATTTATCACATATTGGGGTGTTTTATTACGTAATATTATTATTCAATATTAAACTAAAGACAAAGATTGCTAAATAAAGAAAAAGGAATTATAACGAAAAAGAGAAATTTCGGCGAGCTGCTCATATTTGCTTATTATCATATGGAAGCGCTCTATTTCCTCATAATTGTTAACACATAAATCATGCTCACTACGAGTGTAAAGAGTAATCTTTAAAATATAAACTTACTTACAAAACCTGCAAAAACTAAATTTGTTTAAATGTTTACAGTTTAATTAAATGAATTAGAAGTGAAAAATGTTTGAAATGAAATGAAATGAAAATGTTTGAATTTTAATAACTTTCGAACTTTAAAGTCGAATATTTCGTAAACTAAGCGTTTTCGGTACTTATAACCCTATATATTTTTTAATCAGGAGGACTTCCTATTTTCAACGGTACCTTCAGATCGCGGCGCCAAAGAAATGGGAATTGTGCCCCGAACTTCTCTCTGCACTGGCGGTGTTGTTATAACGGTTTATTAATCCTCGTTAGGATGGTAAGGGTTATCCATTTTGTCGTCGACTTCATCTAGCGGGAGGCCCAGGAAACTTGCTGTTTCTACGGGGTGGGACCAAAGGGAAAGGGGTGTTCATGAGTAGGGTTGGCAGGGCAAGCAAAGAAGTGGTCAGTGTCATGCGGAGACACGTTGCATGCAGGACATATACGCGGTCGTATGGGGAGTGAAGGAGCATCGACTATCAAAAGTTGCACCGAAAATCTTAGGATTATTGACAGCCGGAATTTTTACGCCGTCGACTGCAATATTAAGCTCAAGTCTATACTCCTTCGTCCAGTTTGTAAATATGGTCGCTGTGGATTTGGTGGGGGAAAGTGTTAGATTTCGTGCAGTGAGGAAACGGGAAAGGTCGGAGAGTTAGCTGTTTACCTTCGAACACATGCCATGGATTCCATTGCCCGACGCCAATATCGTGCAGTCATCAGCGTATGAGGTTATGGAAACTCCCTCTTTAACCCTGGAGGGAGCGTAGTTTTTTCAATGTCAAATCGGTTGTCATGTCTCCTCGGGTTAGACAAAGCCTTGACAGTAGCCCAAAGCTTACTCACACCGGTGGAGAGGTTGCAGGACTTCAGGTGCTTTATCCATTTCGTCCGCTTATGATGGTTTACCTTTCGCCGAATCTTCAAATTAAGATACCTTATTCGGGGATCCCCGGGATCAGAATGGTGTAATATGTCGCGCTTATTAACTAAAACGGCTGGGAAATTGGGGCGGATTTCCGCTATTCTTCCAGCCGGGATGAAGCGAGAGGTAGCTGCTGCGATCACCCTGCGAAAACGACGTTCGCCAAAGGATAAGTCCGTAGGAATGGGTAGAGCGTTGAAGGTGCTCTCAATAAATTCGAAGTAGCCCACCTATATTCGAGTGATATCCTGTAGGGCAACATGTAACTGGGGGGAAGTATATATTAAATATTTCGAGCTAGACATAGCCTGACCGAATAGCTATACCCTGACATTCGAGGGTAGTACCCCTGCGGTCGATGTCTTCATCGATTAGACGATACTGCACGGTGTTTTGCAATATGAAGGCTAGGCCACCACCATTATCCCCGCGATCCTTTCGTAAAACTTTGAAACCGCCACAACTAAGAACATCTGAGGGGCTGTTTAGCTTGGTTTCTTGGACCGCAGCTATCGATACAGGTACCCGATTCATAAGTGCAACTATCTCCTCGATCTTGCTCTGGAGTCCCTTGCAGTTAAATTGAAGTAGCCGAGTTTGTCGCGGGTGTCCGTGGGTGATCCTGGGGGTGAGGGTGTGGCGTATAGGTGGTGTTTGTTGCAGCTGCAGAACCCGCAGGGGCGGTTGTCGCACTGTGGTGTTGGTTTGCCACGCCACCGTTGTGTGTTGTAGGGGCAGACTCCTTTTTTATTATTATTTTATTATACATTAGATATTCTTCTTGTTTGAAGAAATTTACAGAGGCGCCTTGAGTGTGCAGTTTCTGTGTGGCGGGCAAGACGCAGCGCAATTTTCATCTTAAACAAAAAAAAAAAAATTTAATTTTCAATAGTGTAATTCCTAGGGAACCACGAAAATTCAACAAAAAGTGAAATATCAAAAAATTTTCGCAGATTAAAAAAATGCATTTAAAAAAAAATTTACTTTAAATCGTTTAAAAACCAGATTAATATTAACTTTCTTAAGGTATTTTAGGTTCACCTAGAAGAGAAATTAATTCCAAATACAATGCATTTTTATTCGTTTCGATAGGACGTTTAGTTTTTTTTTTATCCTGCCCGCCAATTAAGAAAAATCGTAAAAATGAAAAACCGAGAAATCGCGCGTCAAAGTTTTCGCTTTCTGCCCAATCCCTCATATATCTGCTAGACACTCGGTCACTATTTCCCTTCTAGCTCCAAAAATATTTCGAATTCCCATCTAAAACTTTGGGGACATATTCTTAGATTATTTTTAAAAAGATTTAAGCAAATAAATATCTATTTTTTTAAGCTTCTTAAGCAGGCTCCCCCCTATAGGGGTCAGTAGGGTAATCTTGCCTGTGTTTTTTTTGTTTTTTTTTTTGTTTTTTATTGAAACGTAACAAAGATATGGTTTTACATTTCATATTTCATTCAAATTGCAACAAGTGACTTATGTGAACTAACAAGCAATATTTTTCATAATTTTTAAGATTCAACAATAAAAGCCCAAAATATTCAAAATTAAACTTTGTTTTAAAAACTAAAAATCATAATATTTGTTATATGCTTAAAAGGTCATGAAACGTTGTTCTTTTTAGTCTGCGCCTGCTATTGCCAGTCTCTCCCAATTGTCGGGCTTCAGCGTTTACGTGATTTTATAACCTTGTAGCATGTTTCGATGCCGTTTCGTGAATGACTTCTCGAACCATTTTTATACGGTGATCACGATGTTGATCTCAATTTCGTATGTACCACGGGGCATTTACAATTTTTCGCAGAACTTTGTTTTGGAATCTTTGCACCGCTTCGATGTATAACGGTGCAGTCCATCCGCATAGTTGAATTCCGTATGTCCAAATGGGTTTTAACGTTTGGTTGTAGACTAGGATTTTATTTGAGGTTGTTAATGGTGATTTTTTGCCGATTAACCAGTTTACATTTTAGTTTTAGTTCTGCAACTTTCCTTTGTATATGCTCCCTCCACTTTAATTTTGCATCCAATGTCAAACCAAGATATTTCGCTGAGGTGGAGTACGGGATTACTTCATTTCCAATATGTAAGGGGAAATACGTAGCACTTTTGTTAGTTGAGTTTATATGTATAGACTTCAACTCGTTTAGAGTAATGTTCCATTTTTGTGACCATTCTTCACTTTGGTTGATTGAAGATTGCATTCTGTTCGACGACTCAGATTGAGTATGTTCTGAAGTCTTCTTACAACTACAGCTTCAACTACTTTGGACAAAATCGGCAACAGTGAGGTTGGACGATATGACAAGGCCTCCTGGGTGCCGGGTTTTTGTACCATAATGATTTCAGATACCTTCCATGACAATGGGACACATCTGAGATCTAAACAAGCGTTTATTATCGATGAAAGTTCTTCTAATGCTTTTCGCATAGATTAGATTTTTTATTACATCACCAGTCAACAAGTCGGAGCCGGAGTTTTTTTTTGGCTTATTTCTAGTTTTAATGTTTCCACTTCTTTAATTGATGCTAGATGGATTTTTCCTACGTATTGCGATACTTCCAGCTGCGGTAAAGTTCCAAGGAACACAAAGGGACTAAACGTTTTAGTTAGTTTCTCTGAAAAAACTTCCGATTTTTTTTCGTCGCTTTTGGCCCAGGATCCGTTTGGCTTTCTGAGGGGTGTATTCGACAATATTGGTTTCTTAGCATTTTTTTACAGCTTTCCAAAAGGAATAATCGAAATGTTTGTTTGGCGTTAATTTCTCAATATAACACTGTGGAACATTTTTGGGATTATTGTCTGGGGGGTGAGAAATTCCAAGTCAGGGTGATGGTACTAGGTCAGTATAGTAAAACGCTCAAAGGGTTTGGCGTTCGTATGTGTCAGTTTTTTTATGACCTTTTAAATTTTTTCCTTATCTTGATGTTTTTTCGCTTAGTTGGAACATTTTGGCAAAAACGTAGTTTAAACATAACTCGCGAACCACTATTATCTATTTTTCCAATCCATTAGACGGTTGTAGCAGCTTTTACACACTATATTTGGTACACAATTTTCGTTCACTATAACATAAGAAAAAATTTAAAAGGTCATAAAAAAAACTGACACATACGAACTCACCCCCCAGATTAGCTGTGGTACTGTATAATTAGAAATATTTTGATTTGGAAATATCTTTATTTTAGTACTTTTAAAAATGTTCAATTCTGTTTTGTATTGAGGAAAACGCGTGATTTGCCATTTTTTACGTAGTTTTCTCTTTTTCTTTATGAGATCTAAAGAATATTTAGTATAAAAGTTTTTTGTTTACGAACAGGACTAATTTTCCAAGCCGATTCTTGAATAGTTTTCGTAAAAATATGAACTTCATCTTCTAAAATATCTTCAGTTGTTATATTTACTTTGGCGGTCCGAATTTAAGTCCAATCCATTTTCCATGGTAATGAAGGTCTTGGATATTTGTCGAGTGATGAAGAAGTCGATCCAAGTCGGCTTGCGAGTAGACATGAAGTCGCATCAAGTGGCCATAGCAGCTTTAAATAGCTCTCCCCCCTTCGGTGTCGTAACTCTTGAACCCCTTGGCAGTGTTTTGCGTTAAAATCACCACCCATGATGAATTTCCCGTGGTGTTTTAGTATAAGTTCTGTGTACAAGTCCATTTTAATATTGTGTCTACGTGGGCTATATATGTACTGCGGTAATACTTATTTTTCCGAAATTAGTTTCAACGGATATGGTCGTGGTTTGGAATTTTAGGATACTTATATTAATTTCTTCGTAGTGGGAAGTATAACCTCTGATAATTATGGCTCTCCCCCCTCTCGCATTGTTATTTGGGTGGTTCGAGCAATACGTCTTGTAGTTTTTGAATTTAACGAAAGTCTCATTTGTAAAATGGGTTTCTGATATAAGACAAATATCAATATTTTCAACATGGAGTAATGTTTCTAATTCTTTACTATGTTTGAGTAAGCCATTTGCATTCCATAACATAATGTTTACCGGTTTCATTTTTGCGCCTTATTTTCTTTTTGCTGTCGCTCTAGTTGAGTAAGTCGTTCGTGGGTAAGTTTGTTTTGCTCTTAAATTAACGATAAAGTATTGTTAATATCACTAATAGCATTAGAATTTGTTTGGTTTGCAGACATATGTTGGTGTATCTGATCAGTACCTTTAGTTATGCTGGCAAATGAGGGTTTTCCAGATTGCTGACTTACATTAGTAGCTTCCTTCTGAGGAGCAGTAGAAGCGGTTGTACTTAAGCGTTTTGGTTGTTGGTTATGCTCTTTAATTTTCTTGGTCCCGTTTCTAATTTTTTTAAGTTGTTTTGCCACTTCACATCCCCTATAGTTCGCAGGGTGACTTTGATTGCAGTTACAGAATTTTGGCGGCAGATCGGCAGGTTTTGTACAGTTTAGAGTTGAATGATTTCCGGCGCACTTTTGGTTTACAACAATAATTTCTGGTGTGACCGAATGCCTGGACTTACATTGCGGCGCAAGATTCGATGGCTTGATGGGCTCGAGTTTGACGACAGAGTTTAAAAAATGTTTAATTTCGTAAATTTTCTTGATGTTCTCTGTTGATTCGAAGCATACAATATACATACTCGTATTTAATGGATTTTTTGTTTTATATTGAAGTTTATTTATGACCTTCGAAACTTTAAAACCCTGCTTCTGAAGATCTGTGACAATGCTTTCAGGCTCACATGAGTGATGAAGGTCTTTTACCATTGCGCGTATATCACGCGATTGCTTGTCCTCGTACGAGTACCAAGAAATTTGCGATTCGTTTAATTTCCTTATGAGTATTCTATAGTCTGAACTATCTGAAAGGTTTATTTTAAATGAACTTGGGCCAGCGAGCTTAAGTGTGTAAGTATTTTTAACTTCCGCGTTTATCAAGGAACGCATCAAAGGTTAATTAAAATTCTCTAATATAATATTTGGCGGAGGGCGATGACTTATTTTTATACCTTTTTTAACTTCTGCTGTGTTTTCCGGACTCGGAGACTTCAGCGTTACATCTGGTGAAGAATCTACTTTGCGTTTTTTTACTTTCCCTACTTTTTTCTTCTTTAATAGCCATAGACCTTTTTTTTACATTTTTTTTAATAGAAATTTTTATTCTATAATAGAACTTTTTTCACATGTCATGAGGTACATATATCGTGGAGTGTATAAACAAATTTTTCCGGAATTTTTTTGATGACTTCTCTCAGAGAAATAGCTGGGTGAAAGAGATACCTTTTTTCACTGGCGGACACGATTTCTCATGTTTGGATCATCTGAAATACAAAAACCGAATTTATTCTTAAGAAGTACGTGAATGGTTATCGTCCCTACTAGAATCATGCAAAAATGTTGATAAATAAGAAAGTAATTAGCTTGTTTTTTTAATTTTTCCCCATGCCTTATTACATAAATTTTGTCATAGCATTTTCAAAAAATTATCAATCTAGTAGGGACGAATTAAGCAAATCGGATGAGTAGTTCGATCGGAATCATGTACGCTAGTTTTAAAAAGTGTGTGTTTGGAAAAAAGCGTTTAAACTGCTAGGTGTGCACTCCGAGCGCTCCGAACGTCGAGCGGTATTATTATTTTTGAAACCTTCCAATGATAAAGTGGGTATCTACATTAGTTCTATGGGTATAAGGGATTACCCTACTGACCCCTTCACAGAACTTACTGAGAGCACCTTCAACGCTCTACCCATTCCTACGGACGTATCTGTTGACGAACGTCGATGCCGCAAGGTGATCGTAGCGGAACTCCTTACGCCATGCCGATCCCGGGGATCCCCGAATAAGGGATCTCAATTTGCAGATTCGGCGTATGGTAAATCAACATAAGCGGACGAAATGGATAGAGCACCTGAAGTCCTGCAGCCTCTCCACCGGTGTGAGTAAGCATTGGGCTACTGCCAAAACATTGTCTAACCCGAAGAGACACGACGACCGAGTTGAGGTTCAATTCAATGGTCTTGCCTCTTCGGACCCGAAGAAATGCGCGAGCTATTTTAGCCGGCAGTTCACACTGCACCCTTCGGTAGACAAAGCTAAACGATGTGTTAACCGACGGCTGCTCAAAATGCCAAACGACGGCGCGCCACTTACTTTCACCGATGAGGAGGTTCAGGGTGTCATCAACAAAGCGAAATCATCCAAATCCATTGGCACTGATGGAATCAACATGCTAATGCTAAAGCATCTTAGGCTCGACGGGAGTAAGGATATCTCACCAAGGTCCTCAATCTGTCACTGACCACTCTTCAAATACCTGCAGTGTGGAAAGTCGGAAGAGTGCTCCCACTACTGAAACCTGGAAACCCGCCAACAAAGGGGAATCTTATCGACCGATAACTCTCCTCTCCCCAGTAGTAGAAGACACTTGAGGCCTTGCTACCTGACCAGGACCTTCCCCCTCACCTCCCTGACCTTCACTTCCTCCCCTCCCTCCCCCAACCACTACCAGGAGTTTGGCATGGATTCCGAAAAGTGCACAGCACCACCACAGCACTTAGCGTCATAAACGCCCAGATAGTTCGTGGCCTCAACCAGAAACCACCCTGCGAAAGAACGATCCTCGTAGCGTTGGACCTGTCAAAAGCTTTTGACACGGTCAATCACAACGCTACTGCAGGACATCGAAACAACTACGCTCTCCTCCAGGGCCTAAAGAGGTGGACCATAAGAACCATCATCAGTAGTCATCAATCATCCGTACTATTTCGAGGTAAAACATTCAAAACTTGAGAAGTAATTAAACCAGGGGGTTCCTCAGGGGTGGTGTCACTCTCCCCACTGCTGTTTAACTTCTACATCTCGAAACTCCACAACCACCAGAAGGAGTTTCCATAACCTCGTACGCTGATGACGGCACGATATTGGCGTCGGGCAATGGGATCGATGGTACATGTTCGAAGGTAAACAGCTACCTCTCCGACCTTTTTCGTTTCCTCGCTGCACGAAAATCGTACACTTTCCCCACCAAATCCACAGCGACCATATTCACAAACTGGACGAAGGGAGTATAGACTTGAGCTTAACCTTGCTGTCGACGGCGCCAAAGTTCCGACTGTCAACAATCCTAAGATTTTAGGGTGTGGAACTTTCTGACAGTCTATGCTCCTTCTCTCCTCATACGACCGCGATTATCGCCAAAGTACAGAGCCGCAACAAAATCCTCAAGTCGCTAGCCGGTAGCACATGGGGAAAAGACAAAGAAACGTTGTTGGCAACATACAAGGCAATCGGCCGCAGCCCCCATATGGTCGCCTGGATGCAGTGGTACGCAGATGAGGAAACTACAGACCTGTCAAAACACTGCACTCCGGACCACTACAGGATGTCTTTTGATGTCTTCCATTGAACACCTCCACAGTGAGACGCTTATGCTCCCAGTTAAGGAGCATAATGAACTTCTCTTCAAGCAGTTCCTGCCGGGATGCTTTCTCAGAAATCACCCCTGCTGCCATCTGCTTGGAGCGGAACCGCCTCCTAGGAGCATTAAGAGTCTTCCTTCGACGACATCGAACAGTATGCCGACTTGACTTTGAACTTCGCAATTAATTTCCGACAGGTACTGGCCGCCATTCACAGTGGAGCTATCAACAACTTCACCGACTCCCTTCCGTGAATGTCGTTCTTGAAGTCAAACCACCACCCATCACAGATGAAAAGCTCGATTTGCCGCCAGAAACGCGAGTGACCCTAGCGCAGCTTCGTTCTGGATATTGTAGCAGGTTAAACTCCTACTTAACCAGTATAGACGCAGACGTACCCAATATATGTCTTGCATGCAACGAATCTCCGCTTGACACTGGCCACCTCATTGCATGTCCTACCTACCCCACTCATCTAACACCCTCTTTCCCTTTGTAGTCCGACCCCGGCGAAGCAAAGCTCGTTGCTCTGGGCCTCCCGTTAGATGACGTTTATTACAACATTGTGATAATCCTAGAATCGGGAATTGATAACTGTTAAAACAATAACAGGGAATTGAGAGCAACGGTATTTTCCTACTCTTTGTTTAAAAATGTACGAGAGCGGTTATATATGATATGGGCAGTTGTAATTCTGTGGGTAACAATTGTAAAATTGCCAAACAATTCTAAGTTTCTTTATAATTACCATGAGTTTATAAAATGTAAGACAAATAATACCAAACGGTAAAATAAATATTTCTGGAAGATGTTCTATGGTTAAAGTTCCAGCTGATTCCAAAATGCATTATTTAATGAAATCTCCATCGAAAAATGAGTGGTTACTAAAACCTTTTTAAGTGCAATCGTATAATTACCATGGATTGCATCGTTACTATCAACAGAACACTCCTCAAAGTACGATATTCCAGATAATACCATATTTGGAACAACTTAATGACTTTATATTGCCCTTTAATGTTGTTATAAGTTCATGAAAAAATCGGTACTGGATTCACCTGTATACCGATCATATTCTTCGTGTTGCGCTTCATAATGCCTTTGAATATTGTATTTCTTCATATGAACATGTTTTTTACATAGCAGACATTATATGATGCCAGAGCTTTCTGACATAAATACTTTTTCTTCCCCATTCCAGATTAAATGAGTAAATTTTTTCCTTTTAATTTTTGTTACTGTTTTCACACGTTGATAACATTTTTGCACATTTAAATTATAGTAACTTCAGTTTATGAACCACTGTTTCTTCAAACACATATTTACAAATGACCGGTCAGCACATACCTATTAGCGTTTGTATACTATTTGTGTGCTTAGCCAATTTCAATTAATAATGCCATACCGCGTAAATATATTTTTACTTGATTATTTTTTATTTTTTTTAAAATATTTGTTCGCTTTCTGAAGTGCGTATTATTATTTGAATACATATCCAGAGGATATTGAATACATTTGATCTTTAAAATTTAATAAAACAATTATAGAAGAAAACCTCAATTCTCCATTCCCACGACAGCCGGTTCTACGCACCGGAATTAACTCCGGATTTCATCCGACCAAGGGCTGTTATTTCGGCGATCTTTTCAACCTCTGTTTGGACCGATAAGCAGTTAATTTGTGTTTGTCGTCACTAGTGAGCAATGCCTTTGCAGCAGGGTTGCTCCGTATCCTCCTGACTCGCGCTGGTATTGAGTCCAACCCGGGCCTGGAGGAATTTTTCTGCTGCGTATGCGCAAAAACGGCTCCATCCAAACTCCACCCTTTGGTCAGGCGTAACACATGCAATGGATGGAGCCATCTTAAGACCTGCTCAGGCCTGGCAAGAGTCATAGGGAGTGTACCACGCATTACGTGGCCCCATGTTGCCTGCGTGCAGTACTGCGACCCAAGCTCACGGCTGTGCAATCCGCACATAGTTCGCAAAGCTGCCGCGCCGCCTCTCAATCCGAGTGGCCAACAGAGGACTCCTACGGTCAACCCAGTAGAGCTCAACCAGGCAACATAGCTCCCCCTCTGACTTGTACCCACTCCCCACCCCAACCTTCATCCCGCTCCAATCCTCGTGCGAGAACCAACCAGCAGCTCTTGGTCCCTCGCACAGTCTGTTCCGTGTGTCAGGCCGTCATACGTCGGAATGTGACATCCGTCAAGTGCAATTCCTGTACTGGCTGGTGTCACTTTTCGGCGTGTTCCGGTCTGCACCACACGTGAGTGGAGTGATTCGTTACGTTGCCCCATGCTGCAGGAGTCCTGCCCCTCGCAACACACAACAGTGGCGTCGCCTTCCAACACCCCAGTGGGACAACCCGCCCCTGCGGTTCTACAGCTGCAACAACTACCACCCACACGTCACTCCCTCACCCCCAGGATCACCCACGGACACCCTCGACAAACCCGGCTACTTCAACTTAACTGCAACGGACTCCAGAGCAAGATCGAGGAGATAGTTGCACTCATGAATCGGGAAACAGCCGCTCAGATCTTCTGAGTTGTGCCGGTTTCAACGTTATACGTAAAAATCGCGAGCGAGATAATGGTGGTGACCTAGCCTTTATATTGCACAACACCGTTCAGTATCGCCTAATCGATGAAGACATCGACCCCAGAGATACTACCCTAGAATGTCAGGGTATAGCTATCCGGTCAGGCGATGTCGAGCTCGAAATATTTAATATATACATCCCCCCCGTTACATGTTGCCCAACAGGATATCACCCGAATATAGGTGCGCTACTTCGTGGTGAAAACCGTTTGGTACTAGGCGACTTTAACGCGCACCGCGATCTTTGGCATTCCTGCCTGTCAAACCATCGTAGGGGGATGGAGCTGGCGGAACAGATTGACGATTCGACATTCTGCACAATGAATGACGAAGCCCCCACCAGAGTTATGGGCACCTGTAATAGCTCGCCGGATATTACCATTGCTAGCGGTGGTCTGATAAACAGCATAACCTGGCGACCTATGCTTACTCTCGCATCAGATCATCTGCCCATAATTATTTCGATCGAGAAGCCTCCTGATTTTGTTTCTGTGGACAACCGCACCTACTTTAACTTTAACAAAGCTAATTGGGTCGGCTTCACAGAATTTACTGGGAGCACCTTCAACGCTCTACCTATTCCTATAGACGTATGCGTTGGCGAACGTCAATTCCGCAAGGTGATCGCAGCAGCTACCGCTCGCTTCATCCCGGCTGGAAGAATAGCGGAAATCCGCCCCAATTTCCCAGCCGAAGCAGCCGTTTTAGCTAATGAGCGCGACACCTTACGCCATGCCGATCCCGGGGATCCCCGAATAAGGGATCTCAATTTGGAGATTCGGCGTATGGTAAACCAACATAAGCGGACGAAATGGATAGAGCACCTGAAGTCCTGTAACCTCTCCACCGGTGTGAGTAAGCTTTGGGCTACTGTCAAAGATCTGTCTCACCCGAAGAGACATGACGACCGAGTTGAAGTTTAATTCAATGGTCATGCCTCTTCGGACCCGAAGAAGTGCGCGAGCTATTTTAGCCGGCAATTTCCACTGCACCCTTCGGTAGACAAAATCAAGCGATGTGTTAACCGACGGCTGCGCAAAATGCAAAACGACTGCGCGCCACTTACTTCCACCCATGCGGAGGTTCAGAATGTCATCAACAAAGCGAAATCTTCCAAATCCATTGGCCCTGATGGAATCAACATGCTTGTGCTAAAGCATCTAGGCTCGACGGGAGTAAGCTACCTTACCAAAGTCCTCAACCTGTCGCTGACCACTCTTCAATACCTGCAGTGTGAAAAGTCGGAAGAGTGGTCCCACTATTGAAACCTAGGAAACCCGCCAACAAAGTGGAGCCTTATCGCCCGATAACTCTCCTCTGCCCAGTAGTGAAGACACTTGAGGATTTGCTACTCCCGACCTTCACTAACCACCTGAGGATTCCGAAAAGTGCACAGTGCCACCACAACACTTAGCACCATAAACGCCCAGATAGTTCGTGGTTTTAACCAGAAACCACCATGTGAGAGAACGATCCTCGTAGCGTTTAACTTTTCAAAGGCCAGTCAGTCATACAACGCTACTGCATAAAATTCATCAACCAATCCGAACTATTTCGAGGAAAAACTTCAAAATTGAGAAGAAATTGAACCGCTATTGTTTAATTTCTACATCTCGAAACTCCCACAATAACCAGAGGGAGCTTCCATAACCTCGTACGCTGATGATTACCCGATATTGACGGAGGGCAATGGAATCGATGTCATATGTTCAAAGGTATACAGCTATCTCTTCGACCTTTATCGCTTCTACGTTGCATGAAACTTAACACTAATCCTACCAGTACCGGTCATTGACTGTTTTCAAACTTTTGTAAAATTTATACATATTTAGTCCTTATAATACCGTTATCAAACTATATGACAATTCCTGTTCTTCTATTTTCTTCATTCTTTAGTTTTAGTTATTTTTTTCTATATTTTCCAAGAAAAATTTGTTATGTGACCTACCTAACGCGGTCGGTCGATATGACCATTGTCGCAGAGTAAAATGTTTCATAATTATCTAAGCGCCGGTTGCAATGGAAATGACAATACTAGTATTGATTACAGTGTTGTTGTTGTAGCGGCAGAATTATGCTGACAGTCCTTGTCCAGACAAAAGAGAGATCAATGGACAATTTCAACAAATTGCAAATAACAGATGGAAAAACATTACAAAATGCAAAACAATTATGGCCAACATATGACAGGAAAAGAACCAACGACTTATTAAATAGGTCAAGGAAAAGTATCTACAGAGTAACAGCTACCACAACAGGGCGCTGGCCATTTGGGGAACATGCGGCCTACAATAACATCTGCCGAGGCTGCGGAATAGCAGGGAACAAGGAAACAATTTTCCACTTTCTCTGTGAATGCCCAGAACTAGCACAGATACGAGACAAAACACTTGAAATCCATCAAGCACCAAACCTTGAATGGATTTCTACTAAAACATATCAGATATAAGTAGTTTCAACGAAACCAAAATGGCACATCAAGTGCTAATTAAGCCCGATAGACAACAGGGCTGCACTCCTACCTACCTACCTACCTTGGCCTGTAAAAATCCGGTTCTGTTCCGGTTACGTATACCGACTGCCGTGGGAACGGCATTTCAGTGTCAAGTAGTCTAAAGAGTTTCTTATTTTTTTTACAATTGTTTATTTGAAGAAAATACTTGAATGTAAATTTTTTATTCCTTACATAGGGTAAAAATTTGTAGTTTTTTTTTCGAAAACAATGAGCCGTTTACTAAAATTATCAAGTTTATATGATTTGATAAGAAGAGCGAAGAAGTCAGCGTTTACAAACCAATAAATTTGCCATGATATCTACAATATGGGATCGATTTATTGAAAGTTCACAAAATTGTTATAAACCTGATGCATATATTGCTGTTGATGGGCAGTTGTTTCCGGCGTCAATTACCTGTCAATAATCCTAGAATTTTAGGTGTAACTTTTGATAGTCTTATGCTTCATCATTCATACGACCGCTTGTATCGGCAAAGTACAGAGACGTAACAAGATCCTCAGGTCGCTAGCCAGCAGCACTTGGGAAAAGGACAAAGAAAAGTTTTGGTAACTTAAACGGCAGTCGCCCGGGTGTTCCTCAACTACGCCGCACCAATATGGTTGCTGGATACAGTGGAACGCAGACGAAGAAGCTTCAGACCTGTCAGAATACTGCACTCCGGACTACAACAGGATGCCTCTTGATGTCTCCCATCCCACCTACATTGTGAGACGCTTATGCTCCCAGTTAAGGAGCATAATGAACTCCCCTGGCAGTTCCTGCTGGCATGCTTTCGCAGAAATCACCTCGTTGCTGCGAGAAACGTGAGTGACCCTTGCGCAGCTTCGTTCTGGATACTTTAGCATGTTAAACTCCAACTTATCCAGAATAGACACCGATATATGTTCTGCGTGCAATGAGTCTCCGCATGACACCGGCTACCTCTTTACATGCCCCACCAATCCCACTTATCTGACATCCCTCTCCCTCTTTTCGGACCCCGTCGAAACAGCACGTTTCTTGGACCTGCCGTTAGATGACGTCGGCGACAACTTAGCTAATCCTCACCATTCAATTGGGGACTAAGTATCTCCTCCTAGGAACTTCAAGGAGGCGAATCCGCTTTAAGCAGGCGACTGCTGGCTTTCTACAAAAACACCTCAGCAGAAACTGCTTGGAGAGGAGTCCATTATGTTACCTGACCGGAAGTATACGGGCTTCAATGCAGGTGTTCGAAAAGAGACATCAAGAGGCATTCCGTTATAGTGCAGGGTGCAGTGTTCTGCATTGTATGATGCTTCTTCGTGTGCGTTTCACTGCACCTAGGCGACCACATTGATGTAGCGTAGTTAAGAACCGGCCGGCCGAATGCCTCGTTCTTCGTTTTTCGTTATTTTTTTTTTTTATTTGGCAATAACCGCGGTCGTATGAGGAGTGAAGGAGCACAGGCTGTCTAGTGTCACACCTAAAGTCGTTGGATTATTGACATATTATTTAACGTCAACTATTATATTAAGGGCTAGTTGGTACTCCTTCGTTCAGCTTGTGAATATGGTATTTAAAAGGGGAGAGTATTAAGCTTCTTGCAGCGAAGAAGCGAGGAAGATCGGAAAGATAACCTTTTACTTATTAATATATTTCGAAATTATTCGTCCGATTGAAGAGTAATGAATTTTACAGAAATCTCTTTTTGAGTAGTTCCGTTATTAAAATCACCAATAACACGTGCTCGCTACAACAAATTTAAAATAAAAACTTGATTTAGCAAAAAATTCAAAGCAAATATTCCGTTATGCAAAATGCAAAAATAAATTACCCTACATTTTCAAAAATGTGATCAATAATGTACAAAAGGTCGGAATAAAATTACGCAATTCATATTATAGAAATAAATTCTCAAAAAAAAGTAATTTTTTTTACCATGAAACCGCACTGATGAATTTTTAGTTGAAACGGAACCTCTGCTGTCGGATAAATTTATAGGATATATCCGTCATTAACGGTGATAATGAGTCTCCATCCGGCATCCTCAACGCTGCTCCCGATTACCCTCCACGCAAAGGTATCGATGTCCTCGTTTTGGTTTTTGATCAAACCAAACGCGAATTCATAGGGTTTACCTACGCTCCGGGGAAGAAATGCTGTGATGCTATGTAAGGGCGGTATCTCTTCACCACTCTTCGCGCATAGGACTGGGCATTTCCAACCCTCCAGCTTCGAAGCGATAATGGCAGGTGGACGTCCTCTCATCCTTACAGTCGACTAGGAGCAGACTTGACCTAAAATAGACTCCACGGAATGAGCCAGTGTATCTACACCCCCTGAAAATCTCATCCATGGAGCTATTCTGTAGTGGTGTTAGCTCTTCTGACCTCAAGGCCTCAGCCTGATAGTTGAAGGCCAGCACCGCCATCCGAATGCCTTTTAAGACCTCCGAGTATTTGTGTTGATCCGCCATCACCGGAGGGGGATTTGGAGCGGAGCGTTTTCCTCTGACCGCCTGTGGCTGTTTCACCTTTAGCCTCTCACAACTGGGATGTTTTTGAGGCATTATCTGCCCGTTCTTCTGCTTCGCTGTCTTTGGTAGTGCAGTCCTTTTACTACCACGCATCTTCGATGCGTTGACCAGACGACGCCTCCGATTCCCGTGTCGAGCAGCGGACACGGAGTTGGCTCCTGCGCGTATTTTGGTGGTAAGAGAAGGGTTGCTGCCTCTGCACCTGCTGATGGACTGTCTCTTGCGACTTTCCTCAACTACCACTTGAGAGTGGCATCGCTCCTGCCCGCCTTGCGAGTATCGTCAGTGGCACCGGGGCGTCCAGCTTCTAGACGGACGCCTTTTTTTGAGTGCCACTACAGGAGGGAACATCATCATCCTATGCATGCCCCTCGAAGAATGCGCGTTCCTCTGACGGAAGAGCGTCCAGGAAGCTAAGCTTACATGTTTCCACTGAGCAGCTTTTACCTGCAGTTGGCATGTTGCAGTCGGTTGTTGTTGTGTTCGATTCTAAATTCGCTCATCTGGTTCGTACGACCATCAGCCCAGCGAGGTAAGCCTACTGGTCTTTTCTTTACGTGGAAAACACAAGCACAGATTCCCTAGACGCAGCGTCCCAGAGAAAAGGGAACACTGGTTCGTACGACCATCAGCCCAGCGAGGTAAGCCTACTGGTCTTTTCTTTACGTGGAAAACACAAGCACAGAGTCCCTAGACGCAGCGTCCCAGAGAAAGGGGAACACAGACGGTCATATAAATTCTTTACCAGAACGTGAGAGGACTACGAACCAACAGCGATAGCTACGGCGATCAGCAGCATTGATGCCTTATGCATCAAAGAGTCAGGGCTTCACCCAACTATCCATGAAGGGGAAATAATAGACGACTCTTCTCTATGAAAGATTCTTTTTAATGGAAAGCCGACAATTAGGTTGTGTTCAAATCGGCAATAATAACTTTCTTGATCTTGAATCGGACTCCATCTATAAGAAAAACAATAGCAGACTGAATTATGTAAAGTTTAGCTTAGTCAAAGTCGAACGCAGGTCCAGGATGACGCAAATGTATTTTGGAAATTTGTCAAACACATAGGAAGGTACAATAGTGATATTCCGTTCTCTATGTCCAAGAAAAATCGAACGGCAGACTCGGGAATCGAGATTAGCGATATGTTTGCATCCTTCTGCAAGAGTGTGTACAATCAAGATTCTCGTCAGTGCTCAGCATTAATCAAAAATCAAATTGCATTGATTGCTGTCATTAACGTGCCCTAATTTCTCAGTCGAAGCAGATGTTTTAGCTAATGAGCGAGTTAATTTATTTACTCGGGTTAGGAATAAAAAAAATATATATTTTTAAGTCAGCCAATGAGATTGGTACTGACTGATCCTTTATTCGTATAATAATTCACAGTATAGACAAATACTATAATTTTGAATATATTAAACTTAAAACTGTACTTTTACAAAAGGTATAGAGAACTTGTTACTCGGCAGTCGATAATGATAAAGTGACCAAGAGGCTATGCTTTTCGCTGCTCAAGGCTGTTATCATAATTCTATTAATACATTGTTTTGATGATTTCATTGTTTAGGCATTTTATCATGCATCCGGCACATGTTGTGGTGATGTCGTGCTATACTTGTGGTTAGATGTTGCTATGCTGAGTTGAGCAAAGGCGTGGTTAAATGTTAAAGTATTAACTCTCCCCTCTCTTGTAAAAAATAGATCTCCTGATCTATACTTGAGTCTTGAGTAGATGAGTCATTCCTACACGTTCTATGGTAGCGTTGTAGTTTCTTAGATATGCAGTTTTTTGATAAATTATATATAGTTTGAATATTACAAATATACTTAATCCTAGGACTACAAGTACTCCTATAGTTATGAACATATTCTTGATTGGGTGTTCTTCAAATGGTATTAAAATTTGTTTAATTTTTTAATGTTGTCAAATTGATATTCGTTTTCTGATTTCAATATTTCAAGAATGTGAATTCTTTCGTTTCCATTAGCTATAATATAATCTTTAATTTCTTGTTCCTGGTTGTGGAATACTTCTGAGTCAATAATAATTGTTTCATTAAATTGTATTAAATTCGATCCTTCAATTGATTTTCCGTTTAAAATATGTTTTCCTTGTAATACGACATTACCATGTCCTAAATCTATAATAGGTGCGTTATTTTCTTGGATAACATTACAATGGGCTTCGTAACCTTTGATCATTGGTATTGTACAATTGTCATTAGGTTCTTGTTTACAAATATATTTACTTAAATTACTTTTACATTTAGATGCTAATATTATTTTATCTCCACATTTACTTACGATTTTATTCATATCCAAAATGCCTTGACGATAGGATAATGGAGTATCTTTGTATGTTGTGCATTTCTTTTCAATGACTGGATATTTATAAATTACAATGAAAGTGTCGTCTAATCTACCTACATGCGTGTCTGCATATTCGAGTATGTCAATAACCGGTATACTAGTTTGTCCCTTTCCTAATATCCTTTCAATCTCGTCCGTATTTATTGCTGCTGAATAAAAATTTCCGTTGTTCGCGAAATTAATTATCATAGTTAAGTCAAATAACTCCTTGTATAATTCCTGCAATACAACTTTTTGTTTAATTGTCTTAATATTAAATGTTTTCATCATTATTTCAAAGTTGGAATTAATTTGTCTTTGTTTGTTATTATTTTCAATTATGTCGTTGAGTATTGTTTTAATTTCAATCAGGTCGACGTGGTCTGGGACTCCTTTGATAAATTTCAAAATCGATCCTAAGAAATCAAGTGATCGTCTTAAGCGTCTGGCTCGTCCATTATTCAGTAGTTTTCTGAGGATTTCTATTCTGTTGAACAATACTATTTCTGTTGCGTCTTCACTAGGCATCTCTCCTTTATGTTCGGCGATCTTGTAGTATGGTTTCAGTATTTTGCTCGTCATATGGAATAGGTATTAAGGTTCTTGATACAAAAATGATGGGTTAGTCTCGGTTAGCACGTACTTGCGATCTTGTGAGTCGGTTATTTGCTGAGGTAAGGATGTTGCTAAGATTAATGTTAGCGTTATCTTCATCATGGTTTCTGAGGTTGTCCTTGTGTATGATCTTCCCCTCCGTTGTAATAATTGTGTCCTCACGATTCTCTTGTACTGTTTTCTTCAAATAGCGTGGATTTGTTTTATTTCGTCGGTTTTGTTTCACATAAACTGTTTGTCCTGCTTTATATTCCTTTTGTGTTCGTTTTCTATTGGGGTATGATAGCATATACTCCTGCTTGTTTTCAATCACTTCTTTTATTCCTTCAGTCTGCTCCTTTCAAAAAATAATTCAATAGGTTTCCTTTTTGTGACGGAATGTATTGTCCTATTGTATTTCTTAACTGCGTTGAATAGTTCTTTAGTCGCGGTTGCTTTATTTTGTTTAATGCGAATTCTAGAAATTTCCAGAATGGTTGAATGCAGCCGTTCAATTTGAGCGTTAGATGTTAAATGGTTTGATGCGGTCATTGAATGTTCAATACATAGCCGTTGGAATAGAGCTTTTGCTGCTATGCTATTAATTATAGTCTCGTTATCTGTCGTTAGTTAGTTTATTACAAAATGGGAATATTTGTGTGAGTATTTTGTAGAATTCTCTTTTGTCGTTTCATTTTCTCATATATGCGTATTTTGAGTATCTATCTATGCATGAGAGATACATGGTTCCATCGATTTCAAATATGTCCATTTATATATATGCCTATACCTTCGGGTATGGGTGTTTTTGCATAAACTTGTTTTGTCGGGTGGCGTTCGTATTTGTTCTCTTTACAAATGCTACAATTTCTAGTTAGTCGGATTACATAATTTTTTATATTTGGCCAATAGCAAGTTTCTAGTATCTCTAACGTATTATTTTTTGCGTTTCCCTGTGCTCTTTTATGCGTATGTCTAATTATATTTTCTCTGTCTTTTTCACTCGTAATGTCTTTTAATAGATTTTGACAAAAAACCTTTTTCTCTATATTAAATGAAAAGTTTATAATACCATGAATTTCTAGTGTACGAGTAGTGTGAAATGCGGTCGTGATATTAGGTTTGAAAATATTTGTTAGTGTATCTATCAAGTCTTGTGGTGTGACGTAATTAACATAAAATCTCTCGTGTTTTGCAAAAATTGTTGCTCTTTCTAGTGCAGTTTGTTTACATTTTTTTTTATCACAATTTGTGTTTTAAATTGGTTTAGTGGAGCGCTGACATCTTTAATTCTGATTGGCGAGGATGATTCCTGCGAGTGTATTGACTCGTTCGTGGTTCCGTTTACTTGACGGCTGAGTGCGTCGGCTACTACATTTAAATCTCCCTTAATATGTTTAATTTTTGCTCCGTATTCTTCTATAAAATTTTTCCATCTATTTAATTTTGAATTAGGATTGTCCTCTTATATTGAAAAAATTAGGGATTGATGATCGGTGTAAATAGAAGTATTACTAGTGAGACCATACAGATAATTCCTAAGTTTCTTGAGTGTCCACACGATTGCTAACATTTCTTTTTCGTTTGTTGAGTAATTTTGTTCAGTTCGCGTTAAGGGGGGAGCCTGCTTTAGAGGCTTCAAAAAATCCATATTTTCAAGGATTTTTTTGGAAAGGAAAGAAATGTCTGATCGAAATGAAACTTTTAGGATTTATTCTAATATATTTGAAAAGTCTTCTCAAATTTTTTTATTATTATACATTAGATATTTTTCATGTTTGAAGAAATTTACGGAGGCGCATCGAGTGTGCAATTTCTGTGTGGCGGGCAAGATGCAGGTCCCAATTTTCATCTGAAACAAAAAAACAAAAGAAATTTTTAATTTTCAATAGTGTAATTCCTAGGTGAACCAAGAAAATTCAACAAAAAGTGAAAAATTCAACAATGTTTCGCAGATTAAAAACAAATGCATTAAAAAAAATTTACTTTAAATCGTTTAAAAACCGAATTAATGTTAACTTTCTTACGTTTTTTTAGGTTCACCTAGACGAGAATTTAATTCCAAATACAACGCATTTTGATTCGTTTCGATAGGACGTTTACTTTTTTTTTTATCCTGCCTGCCAATTAAGAAAAATCGTAAAAATGGACAACCGAGAAATCCCGCGTCAAAGTTTTCGCTTTCTGCCCAATCGCTCATACATATATGTATCTGCTAGACGCTCGGTCACTATTTCCCTTTTAGCTCCGAAAATATTTCGAATTCCCTTCTAAAACTTTGGGGACATATTCTTAGATTATTTTTAAAGAGATTTAAGCAAAAAAAAATAATCGATTTTTCGAAACTTCTAAAGCACGCTCCCCCCTTAATGTACGTGAAATGAATGCTATAGGTTTCTTGCCTTGTGACAATACAGCTCCAATCGCATCATTGCTTGCGTCTGTAGTCAAATCAAATCTTTTTCCAAAATTTGGTTGGAATAATTCTATTTGTTCTTTTAGTTTATTTTTTTAGTGTTTCAACTGCTTTAAGCGCTTCGTCATCTAATTTTACATGTACTGAGTTACTTTTATTCTTTGAAATATTACCATTCTCACTTCGTGGGTAGAGTGTTAATGGTTTCGTTATGGATGCAAATCCTTTTATAAATTTTCTATAATATGAGGTCATTCCCAAGAAAGATCTTAAGTCCTTAAAATTTGTAGGGGCTCTGTACCTATCTGTAGCTTATATTTTTCCTGAATCTACTGTAATTCTACCGTTTTTAATTATATGTCCTAAAAATTCTGTGTCTTTGAAAAAATTTTGACTTTTCATCCGAGATTTTCATGTTGGCTGCGTGTTAAGTGTGTATTATATTGGTGATATCTTTCATATGTTGTTCAGGGTTAGCTGAATATATTAGAACATCATCTATATATACGTATGCGCATACTCCTATGAATGGTCTGAGGATGTCGTCAACGCTTCTTCGAAAGATCGACGGTGAGTTTTTCAGTTCAAATGGTAGTCGTAGAAATTCATATTTAGCATTATTTATTGAAAATGCTGTTTTTTCTCTGTGTTCTTTTTTTCTTTTAATTTGATGAAATCCTGATTCCAAATCTAACGTCGTGAAGTATCTAATACTATTTTTATTTCAGTTTCTACAAATGCTCTATCCACTTAGGGGTATGGATACTGTCTGACCTAAATAGGATTATTTGTTTCTGTTTTGATTTCTGCCTCTACTGTAGTTATGTAGGGTAATGTTTTACTCTGCTCGTTTCTTTTCATTAATTCATTTATTTCTTTTTTATACATTTCTTCTCCTATCATATAATTTATTCTTTTTCACAATTAATACATTTCTTTCGGTATCTATCATTGCTTCATTTGCTTCAAACCTTTAATTCCCATCAAGAAATCGAAATCTTGTAATGTATCGAGTTCTAAAAATTCCATACTGAATCCTATTATATTCACTTATTGATTAGCCGTGTAAAGTATCGGCTTGTTTTTTACTTTCTACTTCTATCCCTTTTGTGTGAGGGAATTTTGGATTTACACCACTATCAATTAGAATATACACTGAGTTACCTTCTTCTGTGGTCCTTACAAGCGTTGGGATAAGGATATTTTTCCTGTTCATATTCTGTATTTGATTGTTGATCGTGTGTTATTTGGTTGATCCGTTGATTCTTCGGTTCTATATTAGCATGACTTGTATTATCTCGTTCTCGTTTGCATCCCAATGCTCCTGCTACTTTCTTAAATGGATTTTGATAATTCTGTTGAGGCTGCGGATTTCGTGGTGGTTGTTGCTGATTCTCGTTGTAACCTTGTCTCGTTGGTCTACGGAACTTGGTGGATGAATCGATATCCATAGATATCCTGATGTTGATTGCTGAAATTATGATTCTAATGATGGTTGTATCGTGGAATGTACTCGAGGTTCTGATTGCATGAATCATGTTGCATTGTACAGGCGATACAGTAGGCATCTGCTAATGTTGTGCAGGCTCGTGCATAGATGGCGTTCTTGATGGCTACACTTCTCAAACCAGTGACGAATGTTCTGATTGCCTTAGCTTGGATTTCTTTTGTCAACACTTGGACTATTCCTTCTTCCTTGTGTGTCATCTCAATCTTGGATAGCATTACATTTAATGCTTGGTTCAGATTGTCATAATATACATGCAGTGGTAGTTCTTTCTGTTGTATTTTCATGATATCTTCCGCCAGAACGTATATTGGTCGTTCGATGATGTCTTGGAAGTTTCTCTTTAGGTTGTGGTTGATCAGGATCTGTGCTGCTTTGCCAATAATTTTTCCTCTGATCATTATTAATGCTTGGGCATATATATTATGTCCTTCGAATTGTCGTATGTCTTCCATTAATGTGGTTGCTACTTTTCTCCAATTTCTGTATTCGTTGTAATCACTATTAAACTGTGTTATTGATTTAAACACATTCAGATCCACTTTTTCTGGTCTGGTGTAGGAACATATTTCTTCTGTTCGTTGTGGAATGATTGCACTTCTTCCTAATTGTAGTTCGTAAACTTTCGTTGCAGATCGGCGTCTGCGTTGGTTAACGCAATTAAATTTGCTGGTTCAGTCATCTTGTTGATTTATTTTATTAAAGATCGGTCTCCAGTTGTATTCTTGGAGCGCTACTTGATATGATATTCTTTTTATGAAAGCGTGTCGTTTGCCAAGGATGGTATATTGATCCTTTACTTGCAATTTGTTGCCGTATTAGGGTTTTTATGTGAATCCCTTTTGATTGACGTTGTGTGGGATGATGCACTGGTAAACTTCTTGGATGGTTTAAATGAATTTTTTATTTGTTTCCAGGGACTAGGTTCTTACCTTTCAGGCAGACTGACTAAGGATATTAATGATGATCCTTTTTTTGTTGCTCCCCCACGTTGGGCGGCAGTTAATTTATTCACTCGGGTAGTTCCAGTGGTTTATATAGGCTATGTTTATCGCTGCTCAAGGCTGTTATCATAATTCTATTAAAACATTGTTTTGATGATTTCATTGTTTAGGCATTTTATTATGCATCCGGCACATGTTGTGGTGATGTCATGCTATACTTGTGGTTTGCTGTTGCTATGCTCAGTTGAGCAAAGGCGTGGTTAAATGTTTAAGTATTAACCAGCGCGATACCTTACATCACGCCGTTCCCGGTAATCTCCGAATAAGGGATCCCAATTTGGAAATTCGGCAAATGGAAATGGATAGAGCACTTGAAATTCTCTAACCTCTCCATCAGTGTGAGTAAGCTTTGGTCTACTGTCAAGTTCAAAGAGATATGATGACCGAGTTGAAGTTCAATTCAACCCGAAGAAGTGCACGAGCTATTTTAGCCTTCAATTTACACTGCACACTTCGGTAGACAAAACCAAACTTTTACTGATGAGAATGAAAGTAAAATCATCCTTATGCAGAGGTGGGCATATTAACACTCAGTGGCATTTTGCACCGTTCGGGCACGCGTGCGCATTTTGAGGGCTAGATGAGGGAATCATCTCGGACAAACATGAGGAGGGAATTGAGAGCAACGTATTTTACCACTCCCTGTTTACAAATGAGACCGTGGTATATACTTATGGGCAGTTGCACTGTGGGTAAAAATTGTAAAATTGCCTAACAAATTTAAGTTTCTTTATAACTACCGTAAATTTCTAAAATGTAAGACAAATAATAAACAGTATAATAAATATTTCGGAAGATGTTCTTTGGTTAAAGTTCCAGCTGATTATTTAATGAAATCTCTATCGAAAAATGAGTGGTTACCCAAAACCTTTTTAAGTGTAATCGTATAGTTAACATGGATTGCGCCGTTACTATCAACAGAACACTCTTCAAAGTACAGTATTCCAGATAATACCATATTTGGGGCAATTTAATGACTTACAAACCTCTGCTTTAATGTTGTCATAAGTTCATAAAAAATCGGTACTGGATTCACCTGTATACCGATCATATTCTTCGTGTTGGGCTTCATAATGCCTTTGAATATTGTATTTCTTCATCTGAACATGTTTTTTACATAGCAGACATTATATGATGCCAGAGCTCTCCTGACATAAATACTTTTCTTCCCATTCCAGATTAAATGAGTAAATTTTTCCTTTTAAATTTTTGTTACTGTTTTCACACGTTGATAACATTTTTGCACATTTAAATTATAGTAACTTCAGTTTATGAACCACTGTTTCTTCAAACACATATTTACAAATGAGCGCTCAGCACATACCTATTATCGTTTGTATTCTATTTGTGTGCTTAGCCAATTTCAATTAATAATGCCATACCGCGTAAATATATTTTTACTTGATTATTTTTTATTTTTTTTAAAATATTTGTTCGCTTTCTGAAGTGCGTATTATTATTTGAATACATATCCAGAGGATATTGAATACATTTGATCTTTAAAATTTAATAAAACAATTATAGAAGAAAACCTCAATTCTCCATTCCCACGACAGCCGGTTCTACGCACCGGAATTAACTCGGATTTCATCCGACCAAGGGCTGTTATTTCGGCGATCTAACCCCGTTTGGATCGATAAGTGTTAATTTGTGTTTGTCGTCACTAGAGCAATGCCTTGCAGCAGGGTTGCTCCGTATCCTCCTGACTCGCGCTGGCATTGAGTCCAACCCGGGCCTGGAGGAATTTTTCTGCTGCGTATGCGCAAAACGGCTCCATCCAAACTCCACCTCGGTCAGGCGTAACACATGCAATGGATGGAGCCATCTTAAGACCTGCTCAGGCCTTAAGAGTCATAGGGAGTGTACCACGCATTACGTGGCCCCATGTTGCCTGCGCAGTACTGCGACCCAAGCCTCTACGGCTGTGCAATCCGCACATAGTTCGCGCGCCGCGCCGCCTCTCAATCCGAGTGGCCAACAGAGGACCTCTACGGTCCCCAGGAGCTCAACCAGGCAACATAGCTCCCCCTCTGACTTGTACCCACCCCCCACCCCAACCTTCATCCCGCTCCAATCCTCGTGCGAGAACCAACCAGCAGCTCTTGGTCCCTCGCACAGTCTGTTCCGTGTGTCAGGCCGTCATACGTCGGAATGTGACATCCGTCAAGTGCAATTCCTGTACTGGCTGGTGTCACTTTTCGGCGTGTTCCGGTCTGCGCACCACACGTGAGTGGAGTGATTCGTACGTTGCCCCATGCTGCAGGAGTCTGCCCCCGCAACACACAACAGTGGCGTCGCCTTCCAACACCCCAGTGGGACAACCGCCCCTGCGGTTCTACAGCTGCAACAACTACCACCCACACGTCACTCCCTCACCCCCAGGATCACCCACGGACACCCTCGACAAACCCGGCTACTTCAACTTAACTGCAACGGACTCCAGAGCAAGATCGAGGAGATAGTTGCACTCATGAATCGGGAAACAGCCGCTCAGATCTTCTGAGTTGTGCCGGTTTCAACGTTATACGTAAAAATCGCGAGCGAGATAATGGTGGTGACCTAGCCTTTATATTGCACAACACCGTTCAGTATCGCCTAATCGATGAAGACATCGACCCCAGAGATACTACCCTAGAATGTCAGGGTATAGCTATCCGGTCAGGCGATGTCGAGCTCGAAATATTTAATATATACATCCCCCGTTACATGTTGCCCAACAGGATATCACCCGAATATAGGTGCGCTACTTCGTGGTGAAAACCGTTTGGTACTAGGCGACTTTAACGCGCACCGCGATCTTTGGCATTCCTGCCTGTCAAATGATCGTAGGGGATGGAGCTGGCGGAACAGATTGACGATTCGACATTCTGCACAATGAATGACGAAGCCCCCACCAGAGTTATGGGCACCTGTAATAGCTCGCCGGACATTACCATTGCTAGCGGTGGTCCGATAAACAGCATAACCTGGCGACCTACGCTAACTCTCGCATCAGATCATCTGCCCATAATTATTTCGATCGAGAAGCCTCCTGATTTAGTTTCTGTGGACAACCGCACCTACATTAACTTTGACAAAGCTAATTGGGTCGGCTTCACAGAATTTACTGAGAACACCTTCAACGCTCTACCTATTCCTATAGACGTATGCGTTGGCGAACGTCAATTCCGCAAGGTGATCGCAGCAGCTACCGCCCGCTTCATCCCGGCTGGAAGAATAGCGGAAATCCGCCCCAATTTCTGATTGGGCTGAAGCAGCCGTTTTAGCTAATGAGCGCGACACCTTACGCCATGCCGATCCCGGGGATCCCCGAATAAGGGATCTCAATTTGGAGATTCGGCGTATGGTAAACCAACATAAGCGGACGAAATGGATAGAGCACCTGAAGTCCTGTAACCTCTCCACCGGTGTGAGTAAGCTTTGGGCTACTGTCAAAGATCTGTCTCACCCGAAGAGACATGACGACCGAGTTGAAGTTTAATTCAATGGTCATGCCTCTTCGGACCCGAAGAAGTGCGCGAGCTATTTTAGCCGGCAGTTCACACTGCACCCTTCGGTAGACAAAGCTAAACGATGTGTTAACCGACGGCTGCTCAAAATGCCAAACGACGGCGCGCCACTTACTTTCACCGATGAGGAGGTTCAGGGTGTCATCAACAAAGCAAAATCATCCAAATCCATTGGCACTGATGGAATCAACATGCTAATGCTAAAGCATCTAGGCTCGACGGGAGTAGGATATCTCACCAAGGTCCTCAATCTGTCACTGACCACTCTTCAAATACCTGCAGTGTGGAAAGTCGGAAGAGTGCTCCCACTACTGAAACCTGGGAAACCCGCCAACAAAGGGGAATCTTATCGACCGATAACTCTCCTCTCCCCAGTAGTGAAGACACTTGAGGCCTTGCTACTCCCGACCTTCACTCACCACCTGAGCCTAGCCAGCCACCAGCATGGATTCCGAAAAGTGCACAGCACCACCACAGCACTTAGCGTCATAAACGCCCAGATAGTTCGTGGCCTCAACCAGAAACCACCCTGCGAAAGAACGATCCTCGTAGCGTTGGACCTGTCAAAAGCTTTTGACACGGTCAATCACACAACGCTACTGCAGGACATCGAAACAACTACGCTCTCTCCAGGGCTAAAGAGGTGGACCATGAACTATCTGAGTAGTCGCCAGTCATCCGTACTATTTCGAGGTAAAACATCTAAACTGAGAAGAATTAAACAGGGGGTTCCTCAGGGTGGTGTCCTCTCCCCACTACTGTTTAACTTCTACATCTCGAAACTCCCACAACCACCAGAAGGAGTTTCCATAACCTCGTACGCTGATGACGGCACGATATTGGCGTCGGGCAATGGGATCGATGGCATATGTTCGAAGGTAAACAGCTACCTCTCCGACCTTTTTCGTTTCCTCACTGCACGAAATCGCACACTTTCCCCCACCAAATCCACAGCGACCATATTCACAAACTGGACGAAGGAGTATAGACTTGAGCTTAACCTTGCAGTCGACGGCGTCAAAATACCGACTGTCAATAATCCCTAGATTGTAGGTGTGACACTCGACAGCCTAAGTTTCTTCACTCCTCACATGACCGCGATTATTGTCAGAGTACAGAGCCGCACCAAAATGCTCAAGTCGCTAGCCGGTAGCACATGGGAAAAAGACAAAGAAACGTTGTTGGCAACATACAAGGCAATCGGCCGCAGCCCCCATATGGTCGCCTGGATGCAGTGGTACGCAGATGAGGAAACTACAGACCTGTCAAAACACTGCACTCCGGACCACTACAGGATGTCTTTGATTGTCTTCCATTGAACACCTCCACAGTGAGACGCTTATGCTCCCAGTTAAGAGCATAATGAACTTCTCTTCAAGCAGTTCCTGCCGGGATGCTTTCTCAGAAATCACCCCTGCTGTCATCTGCTTGGAGCGGAACCGCCTCCTAGGAGCATCAAAAGGTCATTCCTGGATTACGTCGACGACGTCGTACAGTACTCCGACCGGACTTCGGACGCAACTATCTTCCGACTGGTACTCACCGCCATTCACAGTGGAGCTATCAACACCTTCACCGACTCCTTTCCGTGAATGTCGTTCTTGAAGTCAAACCACCACCCATCACAGATGAAAAGCTCGATTTGCCGCCAGAAACGCGAGTGACCCTAGCGCAGCTTCGTTCTGGATATTGTAGCAGGTTAAACTCCTACTTAACCAGTATAGACGCAGACGTACCCAATATATGTCTTGCATGCAACGAATCTCCGCTTGACACTGGCCACCTCATTGCATGTCCTACCTACCCCACTCATCTAACACCCTTTTCCCTTTGGTCCGACCCCGGCGAAGCAGCTCGTTTCCTGGGCCTCCCGTTAGATGACGTCGATGACAACACAGATAATCCTAACGGGAATTGATAACCGTTAAAACAATAACAGGGAATTGAGAGCAACGTATTTTCCCACTCCTTGTTTAAAAATGAGAGCGCGGTATATACATATGGGCAGTTGCACTGTGGGTAACAATTGTAAAATTGCCTAACAATTCTAAGTTTCTTTATAACTACCATGAGTTTATAAAATGTAAGACAAATAATAAACGGTAAAATAAATATTTCGGAAGATGTTCTATGGTTAAAGTTCCAGCTGATTCCAAAATGCATTATTTAATGAAATCTCCATCGAAAAATGAGTGGTTACCAAAACCTTTTTAAGTGCAATCGTATAATTAACATGGATTGCATCGTTACTATCAACAGAACACTCCTCAAAGTACGATATTCCAGATAATACCATATTTGGAACAACTTAATGACTTACATTGCCTTAATGTTGTTATAAGTTCATGAAAAATCGGTACTGGATTCACCTGTATACCGATCATATTCTTCGTGTTGCGCTTCATAATGCCTTTGAATATTGTATTTCTTCATATGAACATGTTTTTTACATAGCAGACATTATATGATGCCAGAGCTTTCCTGACATAAATACTTTTCTTCCCATTCCAGATTAAATGAGTAAATTTTTCCTTTTAAATTTTTGTTACTGTTTTCACACGTTGATAACATTTTTGCACATTTAAATTATAGTAACTTCAGTTTATGAACCACTGTTTCTTCAAACACATATTTACAAATGACCGGTCAGCACATACCTATTAGCGTTTGTATACTATTTGTGTGCTTAGCCACTCTCAATTAATAATGCCATACCGCGTAAATATATTTGTATTTAATTATTTTTTTTTTAAATATTTGTTCCCTTTCTGAAGTGCGTATTATTATTTGAATACATATCCAGAGGCAACTTAGATCTTTAAAATTTAATAAAACAATTATAGAAGAAATACGAAATATTTGGTAAAACTGAAAAAGATCATAAATCATATATTTACATAAGCATTTTCATTTAAAGTAACTGCATTGTTTAAAGAAAATATATATTATGGTCATAAGTATATTTACTTTTTTATATTAGTAAATATATAGAAAACTGCCTTGGATATGTACGTATAAGAGCCCACAACTTGAGAAAAGATTTCCCAATTGTAACTAATATTAATTTGTACTACTGGCATCATCACCATTAACAGTTTTATCACAAATACAGTTGTCCACAAAATAATAGGAGTGCCAATCTGAAAATGTGTTGGGCTGCATAACTTTTTTAAATCACATGTAAATGACGCGAAACAATAACGGTACACATAACGGGATACTAGCATTAAAATACAAAACAAATTTTTATTGTGATGATTGCTATTCTACTTCAGCTTTGCTAGTTCTGGAAGACACTTGTTATTGCTTTAATAGTAGGAGTGTTAGATATTTCGTTTTCAAAATAGTCCTTAACATAAAAAATTTTTCACAAAATTAGGAAAGTAAGTATAGTTCCATAATCTATCAGCAATTTAAATTAGTAATTAATTTATTTAATCATTGGATTTTTCTCCAGTGGGTAGAGAAAATCATTGTACAGAAAAAAAGCGGAAAACGAAAAAAATATTAAAAAAACTAGGAAAAACTTCTAAAGAGATCCAAGAAATCCTAAAAACTCGAGAGAGAAAACTCGATTTACGAGTAGAATCGGAATCGAGTTTACCATCCCTACTGGCAGCCATAGCGTGCACATATAATAACCTCCGTTCAATAACCACCACAAAAAAAGTACTTTTTTTCCATGTAATTTATATGGAAAACAGAAAATTTGAAAGAGGCACCTCTTAATATTAATATTAAGAGCTCATCTTTTGAGTGACTTTTTTTTACACATTTCGAAAGTTTTGAGCCTGTTTTTCAGTTGAAAAAAAAGGTTGCTTCAAAATGGCACACCCTAATATATATGTATGTATATATATACATATATAGTATATATATAATTACCTTCCGATGTTTTTTGGAAAATGAAACACTTTTTTTTAGAAATGGAAAACGTTGATTCTGCTTGTGGATTATTTTTATTTGGTTTTTTAAATTTTTTTACATCAAGTCGAGAATATGATATGTAAATGGCCGCCGCCACAATTGATTGTCATTTGAGCCCTTTTTATGGCATTTTCCATCACGTTGGCCAAAACTTCCGGCGATAGGTCCTCACATTCTTGACGGATATGTCTTTAAGAGCTGCAAGAGTCTGAGGCTTGTTGATATAAGCCCGCGACTTCAAAACGCCCCACAAAAAAAGTCTGGAGCGGTTAAATCAGGCGGTCTTGCTGGCCATTGTAAATCGCCAAAAACGGGAGATTAGGCGCCCGGGAAATGCATCCTTCAGCATATCGGTTGTGGCACGCGGTGTAGTGTACCATTGTTTATTTACGTGTATTTCGCATGTGTTCACTACACAAATGTCAAAACAGAACTGACATTAGAGGTCAATTGCAAAATGTATAGCATCGTCTGACTTTTGCACCACCCTGTATTTAAAAATTAAACCCTATGTCTATATTTATAACCCAAGAACGGCTGAACTGATTTGGCTGAAAATTGGTGATGAGGTAGTTTGAAACCTCGGGATCGTTTTATGTTAAAGGTCACAACAATTCATAAATAAAACAAATTATATATCAAAACATAAGCATGTGTTCAATATTCATGTGGGGGATTGTTTTTTTAAAAATGAAACGCTTTATTTTGTTTTATTATATAAAAAAGGATTTATTAATATACTTGTTGAAAAACGTAGATTTAAATGCTCAGTACAAAATTGGTTTGGTGACCAATGCGTCCGCACAGTATGGAGTTTCATAATCAAGTAAGTCTTTTTAACTGTCGCTGTCGGCGTTCATTGCTATTCGTTGAGTCCGTTCATTCAGGGTGTATGTTTAGGGTTGCATGCGTGCGCAGGTCAGGTCATTATTCGTAGAGTCTGTTCAGTCAGGGTGTACGTTTAGAGTTGCATGCGTGCGCAGGTCATGGTTGCAATCCCACATTCGGCCTTCCTGACCTATTCGTTCGCCCCGAACGAAGGTCTCCACCTCTTCATGAATTCGGCGATGGTGGTCGTGTAACCAGGACCCTCACCCTCGCCTACATTCTCGACCTCATACCTATCGCGTCCTAAAACCTTCGAAATCTTATATGGACCAAAATATTTAGGCCTTAACCTAAGCCCGCTCCCATACTGAGTTCGCTTAATGGCGACTAATTCGTCCAGACTGTACTTTGTTGATTCCTTCCTTTTTCTGCAATATTTTGTTTGGCCTGATCCCTCATCATTTGTCGGTCTGAATCTAATTCATTCAAGTCGGCGTTTTTATCAACTCATTTACTTCTGTCGTACCCGAAATCCTCATCTCTATGCCAGTTAAAATTTTAAATGGAGAAAACTTTGTACTACGCGTTGGTGTATTGTTAATAATTTGTTGTGCCCTACTTACGTGCCTATACCAATTCCCAGGCTCTTCTCGGCACATCTTAGAAATCATTGGTACTACGATTTGGTGTATTCGTTCAACTTGTCCATTGCCTCGAGGAACACCTGTAGCTATTACCAAATGCTCTATACCTTCCCTCGCACAATAATCTTTAAAGAGATTTCCTGTGAACGCAGCACCTCTATCAGTTATAATACGCTGTGGATTACCGAAAACAGGGGCTTGTTTCTCGAGTCGATCAACGACCGCCTCGGCTCCAGTGTTTTTAACCGGGTACAACCACACAAACTTTGAAAAAGCATCTACCGCAACAAGAATATAGTTATACGCCTTCTTTGTTTGTTCCATGGGACCACCATGATCTAAGTGAAAAGTGGTTAATGGCTGATCTTCCTTAGGTATTGGATTTAATAAACCTTCTCTCTTCCCTAGCTTTAAATCTGTCATGATGCATTCGATACAACTCTTTACAATTCTAATTACTTTTGGGCCTAACTGAGGAATAAAAAATGTCTTTTGAATTGCTAACTGCGTCTTATTTGCAGAGAAGTGTCCCTGTTTATGTGCCGTCCGAATTATTTCATCCTCCATCAGCGATGGAACTACTATAAGCTCTCTTATTGGATCCTTGTGTAGTAGCCCATGCTTCAAGTAGAAATCTTCGTATTCAGTCGCTTCCAAGACTTTGCACACTGCCCGAATCCATTCGTCCTGTTGCTGAGCTTGCCTCAGCCTATGCAGCAAAGAATCTTCCAACATAAGACACGCTACTCTGCTTAACGCATCGACGTGACGCATCTTGGAGCCATTTCGGTGTTCTATTTCATAGTCAAAATCTTGTAATAGCAACGCCCACCGAGACACTCTTAGCGGAATATCCTTCTTTTTCATGGTCATTGCGAACGCGTTGCAATCAGTAACGATTCTGAAATGCAACCCTAAAAGATATACTCTCCACTTTTTAAGTGCCTCAACAATCGCTAACACCTCTAACTCATACGAATGGTACTTTTCTTCTGCTGGCTTTGTCTTCCGACTCATGTACTGGACTGGGTGAAAATGTAAATCTTCGCTGTCCTTTTGTAAGAGTACACCACCATATCCATGTATCGAGGCATCCGTATGCACTTCAGTTAGAGCCTTCGGATTGTACAACCGTAACACTGGTGAACTAGCCAGAGCTGCCTTTAATTGCTGCAGCGAGGCTTGCTGTTCGATCCCAAACACAAAAGCTACATCCTTACGCAACAGGTCAGACAGTGGTTTAGCGACTACTGCATACCCTTCTATGAAACGGCGAAAATAAGAAGAGAGCCCTAAGAATCTTTGCACCGCTTTCTTATCCATAGGTATCGGAAAATTCCTTACTGCCTGCGTTTTCGCTTCTGGTGGCCTTATTGTACCACACTCTATAATATACCCCAGAAAATCAACAGTCGTCTTCAAGAACTGGCATTTCTCCCACTTAATCCTTATGTTATAAAATGCCGCCCTGTTCAACACAGCTTTCAACTTATGTATACCCTCGTCATAACTAATAGAAGCATTTATAAGATCATCTATGTAAGTTACCACGATGCCATCCTTCACTAAGTCTCAAAACAGTGCGAAGATGTATCGAGTGAACACTGCTGGGGAATTGGAAATACCAAAAGGAACGTAAATGAACTCGTATTGACCTTGATGGGTCACGAATGACATATATTTCCGCGAACCTGCCTCTATCGGCACCTGGAAAAACCCGTTCCATAAATCTAACGTTGTAAATACTTTTGCGCTTTGTAATCTCTCGATAACGTCATCTATGAGTGGCATTGGAAAATTATCCCTCATGATTTTTTCGCTCAAACGTCGGTAGTCGCATCACAGACGTTCACGCACAACATGGAAATTGATATCCACTTTGACTCCATCTACGCTAACTTTGATTATGAAACTGCCAATAGTTGTAAGTATACTATTTCCTATTCCACGAAGGTGATTTATATCATTGGACAAATCAATCCTTCCTAACTTCATCAACACATCGTAACGCATGAGGCATAGATCGCAACCAGTGTCCAGCAATGCTGAGAACGTAAACCCGTTAATAGTTAATTCTTTTTAAACTACACTGCCAAGGGACACCATACGCATCATTTCCAGCGTATTTACCCTTGCACCCTCGCTTTTTACCTCCGTTCTCTTCTTTGGGCACTCTGCAATACGATGCCCTGACTGATTACACCCAAAACTTTTTGATAATCGTTGCTATTTGCAGGTATTCGCCAAATGACCCGCTTCTCCACACCTATAACAAATTTTCCTATTGGGCCCATAATCTTTAGTGACAGAATTATTGTCTTCGCGCTTGTTTTGAAATGTACTCACATTGGGTTGACGCCCCGAGCGAACTTTTTCATAAACAAGGATCTGAACTTTTAATTCTTCTATCGACATAGCCTGATACAAGTTAGCTTTGTTTGGTCTGGAATCTGGCATTCCCTCTACAAAATATTCGATGACACTTCTTTCGTCTAGCTTTATTGGCCTATCTAAGTCCATAAGGCTATAAAGATACTCGCGATAATCTTCATTTGGGCGCTTTCGCCGATTCCTAAGTGCCCGATGCACTTGGATTGACGATGTTACTACTCCAAATTCTTTTTGCAAACATTGTTTAAGTGCACTCCAACTATTTATGTCCCGTTGACTACGAACGAAAATTTTCGCGGCACCCTTCAATAATTGTTTCCCGTATATAAACTTTTGTAAATCTCCCCAACGAACTGCCTGCATTTGATTCAAAATCATCGAGCCACTCCTCGACTGGGTGTTGCCCCGTACCACTAAAAGTTGTAAGAGATTCCTCGAGATCGCGTAGAGTAAAGACCGGAGACCCGGACCCCATCGCCGACATCATGTTGTTTTGCACCGAATTAGTTTCACTGTCTGAGCTATCCTTTTCAGGATCTACAGTCAGTCCAAAATGTTCACAAAGTCGGTCCTGTAATGTAGCTTTACGGCCATTTGTCGATAAACCCATTGCAAACAATTTTTCCTTCAAACCGTTCACTGTCAATAAAAAAATCTGTTGTCTGTCCATGTCAACTGTTATCAAATGTAATTGGTATATAATTCAAATTGGATATTTAATATATAATAAGTAAAAGTAAAAGTAAACCTTAAAATATACGTTCACAAATTGTGGCATTTATTATAACTTGAATTAAAATTCTTATTGGGTTTTTTTATATAAATGTAATAGTACAAATGGGTTATGTTTTCCAAAATATACAATATTAATTTCGGTATTTTTATGTTGACAAAATATTATATATTGCTCTGTACTTTATAAAACGCTTCTTTTTTGACAATTTTTAATACACATTCTTTCTTTAAATTGCTTAACTCATACCTGTCTTCTGCTTATGTATAAATATATTTATTCTTACTGCTACTGTACCCAATCGCTGAACGCTTCGACCACTGCTTCTCTGCTTACAATTTTCTCTGGACTGTCAATCAGGTATCAATAACACGCCGCTATTACGCTGCTACGCTGCTCTCAACCGCCACACTTAAATCACCATCAACGCATATACACTGCGCTAAACAACAGCATCAGTTTTTACCACTAACGCATCATCACTACGCTAGTCCGAATAACTTGTCAATAGTTATCATGCGCTGATCTTAAATCACCACCAGCGCATATACACAGCACTGTACTGTAAAATCAGCTTTGACCACTAACGCATCACCACAGCGCTAGTCCGCACAACTTCTCAATAGTTACCAACTGAACTCTTTGTTCTTTGTATGCTTCACAAATACAACTCAACACTATGTCGATATACTCTACTCGTTGTGAGAGTATATACTCGCTGCTCTCTTCAGCTACCGCACGACACCGTTTGACGACAGCGTCTTTCTTGAATTTACTGTTGATTTTCGTTAGCGTCCTAACGGATCTTGTAACGGGACTGAGTAGTGACGCCACTCCACACGTACAGTTTCTTTTCTTAAAACGTTATGTGCCACAAGAAATAGGCAATTTCACAGTTTTTTCACACCGCCTTACTGTAATCCAAATTTGCTGATACTACTTTATTTCAGTACTTAACTGCGTTTCACGAAATTTAACTCCTACGCAAAGTCACCTTTTGTTTGTAACTTTTACACTTTCAGCACTTTTGCTAGCCAACACTTCTGCCACGACACTTTTGCCAGTTTCTAGAACGTTTTGTTTGTTTGGAGGAAAAAACGGTAGAACCAAGATCGCTCCACGTCCACTCGAACAGTTTCTTCACAGTTTACACAAAGTTCAAATTTCGGATTACTCGGCACTTTTGCCACGACACTTCTGCCACTTTCCGACACTTTTGCCACTTTCCGGCACTTTTGCCACTTTATAGAACGTTTTCTTTCAAAAGTCACAATAATCTCGCTTCTTGTTCACCCGATCAATCTTTTACAGTTCGCAAAGTTCAAATTAATCGGCACTTTTGCCACGACACTTCTACCACTTTCCGACACTTTTGCCACTTTCCGGCACTTTTGCCACTTTCCGGCACTTTTACTGCTTTTCGACACTTTTGCCACTTCCACACGCGAAGGGATTTGCATCCCACTTCTGACACCACTTTGTGGTGAAACGCTTTATTTTGTTTTATTATATAAAAAAGGATTTATTAATACACTTGTTGAAAAACGTAGATTTAAATGCTCAGTACAAAATTGGTTTGGTGACCAATGCGTCCGCACAGTATGGAGTTTCAAAATCAAGTAAGTCTTTTTAACTGTTGCTGTCGGCGTTCATTGCTATTCGTTGAGTTCGTTCATTCAGGGTGTATGTTTAGGGTTGCATGCGTGCGCAGGTAGGTCATTATTCGTTGAGTCTGTTCAGTCAGGGGGTACGTTTGGAGTTGCATGCGTGCGCAGGTCACGGTTGCAATCCCACATTCATGTAAGAGTCATTTGAACATTTTTCTTCAAAAATACGGAATAAAATCACATAGCTACTGGCAGGGTACAGTAGTTTTTGTTTACATATACATGTGTACATATGTGTATGTATATGAATTATAGTGATAGTTGTAACTGAATAAGAAAAGGTTAAATCATAATTTGAGATAAGTGCAGAATAGCTGACAAATAGTCCTGAAGCATTGCACAGAACAATGCAATATTTAAAAGATACGATCAAGTCTGTGTTTTAGCCGTCGATTTTGCAATTACATTCGATGAATGTTGGTTAAAACATTACCATATGATTAGATATAGGGTGTGAGACGCGCCCTCTTCTGCTCTACTCCTGCACTGTTATTCACTATAGCAAAAAGCATACATATGTGTCACGATATACGATGCATATGCAGAGACTGTGATGATGTTGTTACATCATAGATATTTATGTATATACTATTCCTTAAAAAAAATAAAATCACACAGCTACTGACAGGGTACAGTAGTTTTTTTTACATACACAAATATATGAATTATAGTGATAGTTGTAACTGAACAAGGAAAAGTTTAATCATAATTTGAGATGAGTGCATAATAGCTGACAAATATTCCTGAAGCATTGCACAAAACAATGCAATATTTAAAAGGAACGATCATGTCCTTGTTTTCTTAAGTGTAGTATCTGGGTTTTATCCGTCGATTTTGCAATTGCATGCGATGAATGTTGGACAAAACATTACCATGTGATTAGATATAGAGTGTGAGACGCGCCATCTTCTGGTCTACTCCTGCACTGTTATTCACTATAACAAGAAGCATATATAGTATATGTGGAGCGATATATGATGCAGATTCAGAGACTGTGAAGATGTTACTTCATGTCAATAAAAAATGTAGATTGCCAATTTAACTTTTTCATTATATTGTTATCACGATAAATGATATCATTGACAACAAAGAACGAGCGGAGCCGCAGGTTTAGACTAGTAAGAAAATAAAAAAGCTTTCCAATTGACTGAATGTAAAAAAGAAGTAATACACTCAGCATGTTCCATTTTCTCAAGGCGCTCGATTGTGTCAACAGACTTGGAAGTGAATTTTTTTTATCTAAGAATTAATTTTTTTTATCTAAAAATTAAGAGATTACTTAATTTTTTTCAGCTACCTTAAATAGTTTTTCTTAATTTACCGTTGTTAAAAAAACTCCAGTTGCTCAGTTTTTCTGTCTGTCTGATTGTTCGATATATTTTCCCTCACTTATTGTATAAATTGTTAAATTTCACTCACTTGATAAAATAGCACATACATATGTACTCCTCTTCTCTCGTCTCGACTGAAATGGTGCCACAAATTTCACCAGCCAGCTGCGCTTGAGCAAAATCTAAAAACAAAGTAAAACGAACAGTCCGATGCATTCTAATGCATTGATGACGCGGAAACAAACAGCAATCGCAATTTTTTTTTCAATTTCACCTATGCCCTTCCCACAAAATATCTAAAAACAAATGCGATGTCTGACCGTCATTTTACTTTTACGATTTCATGCGTATTCATTTTTTCACCATATGGTTCGGCGTTCGCTTACCATAGGGTCACTTAAGTAAGTACCTACATATGTAGTAAGTAGCAGGGTAATCACTTACCGCGTGGCCAATCGCCACTTCCAGTATTGCAGGGTGTCTAAATTCTAATACAGATCCAATTTCCCTTTAATGCGAACAATTCAACAATTGAGTCCATGCCATGTCAAGGAAAGCCATCCCATATAATGATATTTCCACCTGCGTGTTTTACCATCATATTTGTGTCCGGACTGTGGCTCTATCTTAACTAATTGTAGTAGTTGTAGTGGCATAAAAATATGTTATTTGGGCGACGTCAAAATAATGCACTATTTTAACAAACTGATATAAAAACTGCGCGTTGAAAGGTAACGGAACTTACTTAACGGCACTTATGACTAGAAAGATTAAGTAAAAAAAATCGTCTTCAAAATAACTGTTTTCCTCAAAAACAGATTGCATATTTCACGAGTCACATTCTTTGTGCTATTTGCGTGATGTGTATGCATAATAATTTTACATTTTTCTCATTTTTACTAGTTCTTGTATCGGTACAACGAGTTATAAGCAGGTTTAAAAATATTTAAATTCAAACATTTGGGATTAAAAATTAGATTTTCAATATTAATTTTCAAAATTCGAAAAAATAAGTCGAAAGTTTAACACTTTGTTTCTATTTAATTGCTAATTTACTTATACATACATATATTGCAAAATATAATCTGGTAAGTGTCGATGTTGCTTTAACGCCATATGTATATTTCTCTTCATGCTATATATTTTGTTATTGCAATAATTTTATATACATATATAGGTTCGACATGTATTTACGTGATAGAAGTCCATTGCCTCTTAATTATAATCCCTTGCTTATTATGAAACACGACACAAAAGAGGCATATCAAGACCAATTGCTGCGCGCCACTAATTTAGTGATAAGTTCCATGAGATTTTGGCGTTCGTTACAAGCACACCTATTAGATCCTGAGATTTATCATCTGAATGCTAAGAAAAGCGATACGCAGGGATTTAAGAATATTATGTGTCTTATTCCTGAAAGAATAGCCACATATGCAGCTTATGCTTTCAAAGCTTTTCCTTTGGATATGAGCCAGTACAAACGACTTTTTGGAGTATCTAGAATACCAGGAAAAGGGAAAGATTCCTTAGTGCAAAATGAAAACTCAAAACATATATTAGTCATTCGTGGTGGCAATTTATATTCAGTAGATGTGTTGGACAAAGATGGAAATATAGAAAGACCAGAAGTAATTCTCGGGCGTTTGCATACGGTTTTAAATAAGGCTGATACTAACGGTAGTTCCACTGTACCCATTGGAACTTTGACTACTATTAATCGGGACGAATGGGCTAGTTTGCGCCAGTATTTAACCGATAATATAGGAGGGGAAAATAAGCGACTTCTTGAAACAGAAATTGATGCTGCTTTGTTTTGCCTTTGTTTAGACTCATCTAATTCCCCCAAATACAGTGAAGAAAATTTTGTACCATTGCTCAAGGACTTGTTAGCGGGTGACGGCATAAATCGGTGAGGAGGAAGTAAAATCTATCACAAACACTTTTTATGCACAAAAATTTTTTTTCTTTTTATAGTTGGTTTGATAAATCAGTATCATTAATAGTAACTGCAGATGGTACGGCCGCTGTAAATTTCGAACACTCGTGGGGCGACGGAATCGCCGTACTAAGATATTTTAATGAGATATACCAAGAAACTATAAAGAATCCTTTTGCAAAGCCTAGTATAATAGTTAATCATACTGAAAATATAAAGTGCATAAGAGCGATCAAACTAAAAACAGACGCATATGTAGAAAATGCAATACAAAAAACTATATTGAAAAACAAGCATATAATGCAGCAACTGAATGTAAATATTCTAAAATATCCGGAACTGAATAAAGATATATGCAAATCACTTGGTTTGAGCCCTGATGCAATAATGCAACTTTCATTTCAACTTGCATATAAAAGAGCTTTTAATGATTATGTTGGAACTTATGAATCTTGTAGTACGGCTGCATTTCGACACGGCCGCACCGAAACCGTACGTCCATGCACCATGGCGACAAAACACGTGTGTGAAAACTTGGGACGAAGTCTTGCAAAGCAGTCACATTTAAGTGAATTATATTCCTTAATCAAACAGAGTTCGTACGTGCACAATGAGCTAACGAAACAGGCTGCAATGGGACAAGGTTTCGACAGACATTTATTTGCTTTAAGACATCAAGCTAAACTGCATGGAAAAGAATTGCCTGCTGTATATGAAAGTGAGGCGTATGCTAAAATCAATCACAATATCATTAGCACTTCAACCTTATCATCCAACGCTTTGTTGGCTGGCTCTTTTGGTCCAGTGGTACGAGATGGTTTGGGAATAGCGTGAGTATGATATATTCATAAAAAGTGTGTATTCTTTATTATCATTGTTGTTTATATGAAACAGATATTCAATACAAAATGATTATTGTGGTGCAATAGTTTCTTCCTATGAAAATGAGCGCAACGGAAAAGAATTTGTCGACAGCTTACAAACAGCATTTCGTGATATATCCAGAGTTTTAAAACATCTAGTGAAATAAGCTATATAAAATAATGAAACATGATATATATTTTAATACGGAAAAATTTTATTTTAGCGATTTTTGAATAAAAATATATAACTGTTAATTCATTCGACAAAACTAAAAAACTAAAAGTGTTAGAATTTCATACATTTTTCGTACGAAATTTCTTTTAATTACTCAGTACAAACGAGAGATAGGGATTTAGTAACAAGTTTTTATAGAACGAAGAATGAAAAGACGAAAACTAAAAAACTGGAGGATTGTGCGGAATCATGGTAAACCGTTCGATCCCACAGAAGAAACATTAAAGGTTATATTCAGTGTCAAAAAGTGAGTATTAAGGTGCTAAATGTTATCTAACTTTTGTTTAAAAAACAGACTACCGACAGACAGACCAAAGCAACATCCTCCTGATCAATAAGGCGGCAGAGGATTTTCTGTACGTGGCTACTTCACTTGTCCTACAACAGGTGGAGGTGGAGAAAGAACACAGTCAGTAGTCTGATGGTCCAAAACCAAGGGCTTAGTGTACTTTAAGTGGACCTCCACAAATGTAAGATCGCTTCTACTGGGCCTTAGTCAAGGAACCATGAATTGCATCGGGAAACGTGGTCGCTGTGCAGAAGTTACAAAACTACACGACATACATCCCGAGCGTAATTAAAAATTTAACAAATCAACGATATTGGTGAAGAAAGGTCTGCTTTGCCATATTGATTCCAGTCTTTTAACAGATGATCTGACGGGGTCATTTTCTCAAGGCGCTCGATTGTGTCAACAGACTTGGAAGTGAATTTTTTTTATCTAAGAATTAATTTTTTTTATCTAAAAATTAAGAGATTACTTAATTTTTTTCAGCTTTCTTTGGTTTACCGAATTCGAAAAATGGTCAATTATTATTGCTTTCTTTGCGGGCCAGTTTCTATCTATTATTTTATAGACTGCTGCAAATTTTGTAAGCTTATCAATTATTGTGACAAATGACTGCTTTTTAAAATGAAAAATGTCCACATGTATTATTTTATTCTTATATGAATGTGCCTCTGTTATTTTAAACTTCGGCTTTATCGGTTCTCTGTCATATTAAATTTGCTTGCATTTTTCGCAATTACCTATAATTAGCTGTACATGTTCCCTTAATTTTGGATAGTATATTTTATCCTTAAGTGTATTGTAAGTCTCATTTATTCCGCTATGCATTGACTCCTTACTATGGTAAAGTGAAATTTGTTTATGCAGGTCTTCTTCTTGTATAATTCCTGTTGCTCTTGTACATTTTATGAATTGCAGCTTACTATTGCAAGAAAACATGCATATAAGTAATAGTTGAATTTTGTGATAATCGGCCTCCTCCACTTCGGAAGAAGTACCCACTTTGCCCTTGTCAATATGTCTTCGGAAAATATTTTTCAATATGTTCTCCGTATCAATAGGGTTAATCTCGATTACTTTTCTTCCATGTATTATTTGAACTTCCGTTTGGGGACTATATGTTATTATAATTTGGGTCCTATACTTATTGACAATTTTTTCTTTTATGAAGAAATGTTCTAACAGCTCCTCTTCTGCGGAATGTATTGTATCTGACATTTCTAAATTGGATTCCTTATCATTGCGTTCGTCGATTTTTGGAGAGTTTTCAATCCGTCTTAAAAAATCTGCTACTACATTATTTTTCCCTTTCTGATATTCCATTTCATAATTGAACTCTTGCAGTTTCAACAGCCACCTTTGGTGACGTTGTGAAAACTCCCTACCTTTATATTTAGTAAAACTGACGTTGCTCACACAACAAATTGCCCTGCCCCCCTAAACGACTGTTTAGCCCAAAAGGCGCTGCAGCTGTTGCAGCGTTGCCACAACGCTGCTCAGACCCGTAGATCGGCGAGGTGGTGGCCCAGGCTGTCGACGCCGCAACGCTGCGTCGCGCTGGTGTGCGCCACGAGTTGCGGGCTGGAGTCGGGGGCATGCGGCCGCGATGGAGGGATGACCGATTCACTTCGCGAGCCGCGCTACGATGTAGCAGCGTGTGATGCGGCCTGTGGCATATTTGGCACCGCCCTCGTGACTCACACTCCGGAGTCAGTTGTCTATGTGACAGGCAGTGGTGGCAGTGTCCGTGTGCCTGTGCAACTTGTTGCCGTTGCACGGGTCGCATACCCCTAAATATCCCACAATGATGCAGGCGATGTGGGCGCCGACAGATGGGACACCTTAGGGTCTCCGAAGTTCGTGCTACAGACGCGGTTGCCGGTACAGGTGCCGGCGTTATTGCCACCACAGTTCGGGGCGCTGGAGTAGGCCCGGTGCGTGGCGCATTAGTAGCCCGAGGTGTTGACGTGGTTGCGACTGGTGTATCAACATCCATGGTGATCTGTGTAGGGAAGATTATCGATTATAAATCTATCATACAATTAAATATGGACCATCGTGCCACGATATGTGGCATGAATGGGTCGTCGTAATGATTTACCGATTCGTGTTAGTTTTCTTCGTTCGACGGTTTGTAATTTGCGTACTTTCTCGCGTTTTATTGGTTTCATTTGGTTTGTTTATTGTGTAGCGATAATACCGGTTTATTTTTGATGTTTTCAGATTTGCGATCATCGGAAGTTGGCAGGAAGCATAGCTTCACGAGCGGTCTGGTTAGCGTTCCGTTTTGCGTACGGAGATCAACGATTCGTATGTGACCGTCGGAGCCGTAATTTAGCTTTTCTATGCGGCCAAGCCGCCACTCGGTGGGGGGTAGACAATCATCATGAATGAGGACACAGTCCCCAAGCTTTGGTGCTTGTTCAGGAGTCTTCCAACGGTATCGTTTGTGGAGATCCTTTATGTATTCGTCCTTCCATCGGCGGCTGAAATCATGATGGAGAATTTTAATTCGTTCCCATCGATTTAATAGGGTTAGCGACTCCACGCCTGGCGCAGGAATGGCCAGGATGGGTGCTCCTTTTAGAAAATGCCCTAGAGCTAAGGCGGTGAAATCTGAGGGGTCTAGCGATAGTACTGTGAGTGGCCGTGAATTGAGAACGGCTTCAATTCGATTTCGTAATTGAATTTATAATTTCCAGCTACCCGTTTGAAATGGGATTTAAAGCTTTTTACAGCTGATTCCCATAAACCGCCCATATGAGGAGCGCTTGGGGGTATAAATTGTCAATTTATACCTTGAGGAGCGTACTTTTGTACGATGTCGGGTGACACTTGTTTTAAAAAATCCACAAATTGCTTTTCTGTGGCTCGTTGAGCTTCGATAAAGGTTTTGCCATTATCGCTCACGATTTTTGATGGGTAGCCACGTCGAGCGACGAAGCGAGCAAATGCCGCGAGAAAAGCTTCCGTCGTCAGATTACTACATAGCTCAAGTTGTACTGCCTTTGTCGTGAAACATACAAAGACAGCCACATAGCCTTTCATGAGAGTGGGAGACCTTATCATGGATGCCTTTAACTGGAAAGGCCCAGCAAAATCAACACCTGTTGTGGTGAAAGGCAGAGCGAAATTGCAGCGTTCCGGTGGAAGTGCTGCCATAATCTGCGTTCGCATCTTCTGCTTGTGCATAGTGCAAATCTTGCACGTGAAGATGCACTTCTGGATTTGCGGCTTAAGACGGGGATATAATACTCCTGGCGTACCATCTGCTTGCATGAGACGATGTTCGGCGTGTAGCATTAAAATGTGGATGTAGTGGAGGAACAGTGCGTGGCAAATGGTGACCTCTGGGATTATTATGGATGGCGTTCGTTATATGTTAGGCCTCCGAATTAGCAAGCCGACCATTGGCACGAAGCAGTCCTTTCGTGTCCAGAAATGGGTTGAGTGACTAAGAGGAGCTCTTTTTATCAATCGGCTTCGATTCTCTTAGTAGCGATATATCGCGGCTGAAATAGCGCTTGTGTATATGTTATTAGTGCGACCTTTGCCTTTTGTAACTCTAGGTGCGTCACTGTGTTGCATGGGAAATTATGTGATCCCTTAACTTTGCTTTTGAGTTGTTCTATAAATTTGAACATATAAGCAACTACTTGAGAGCTCTGGAAACGATGAAAATCGTTCAATGATGTCGGTATCATCCAATAATGTGTGAAAGGTGGCGATTTTTCGACCTTCTGGGGCGATAATGTTGCGCATGGGGGATTGTGGCCAAGAATCAGGAGATTATATCAACCATCGGAGGCTATTCCACCAGAGGGTGGTAGTGGCAAGGTGCAGAGGCTTGCACCCTCTTGTACCTAGATCGGCAGGATTGTCAGCACTGGCTACGTGACGCCAAGTGGCTGATCCCACTATGACAAGAATTTGAGACGTTCGGTTAGAAATATACGTCTTCCATGCATGTGGTGGTTTTTCCAACCAGGCTAGTACAATTTCTGAATCGGACCACATATGTATATAGTTTGCATTTTGTCATATTTAAATGCGTTTGCACCATGGCTACTAATTTTGAAAGTAGTAGTGCGCCACATAACTCAAGTCGTGGGAGACTTATAGTTTTTAAAGGTGCCACCTTTGCTTTTGCTACTAATAAGTGGCTTGTGGTCGTGGTATCACTTTGCGTGCGCACATAGATTGTAGCGCAGTATGCCTTTTCTGAGGCGTCACAAAAGCCATGTAATTCAACTTTGTGATCGGGAGAGTAATTTACCCATCGTGGAATTTGAATCTGAGAAATGGCATTCAGATTGTTTGCGAACTGGGACCATTTTTCTAAGCGAAGAGGTTTCACTTGTTCGTCCCAGTCGGTTCCATCTAGCCATAATTCTTGTATTAAGATTTTCGCTTGGATCATAATTGGCGAAAGCCATCCTGCGGGGTCGAAAAGTTTTGCCACCGAGGATAAAATCTGTCTTTTCGTTATGGCTGATAATGCGGATATGGACTCTGTCGTGTATGAGAACTGGTCCGATATCGCATTCCATTGGATGCCTAATGTTTTTGTTGTACTTTCCTTTTCGAATATAAGGAAATTAGTGTCCAACAAATTTTCGTTTGGGATATTTTTGATTATATTTGGGTGATTTGCCGTAATCTTTTTTAATGGAAACCCTGCGGAATTGAGGGCTTTTATTACCTGTGATAAGGCCTTGTATGCTTGTGGAAGAGTGTGACTTCCAGACAGAATATCGTCTACATACGTTTGAGTTTTCAACACTTCAGTTGCCAGAGGAAATTCTGACTTTGTGTTGTCTGCCAATTCGTGGAGTGTTCGAATGGCTAGATATGGTGCACAGTTAACGCCAAATGTAACTGTTTTCAGTTTAAAGTCGCGTAAAGGACTGGTGGGGGATCTTCGGAACATAATACGTTGAAAATCTTGGTCGTCTTTATGTACGACTATTTTCCGATACATTTTTTCAACATCCCCATTGAATACGTATTTGAATATACGCCAGTTTAATGTCAGAAGCATTAAATCTGGTTGGAGTGTGGGTCCCGTAAATAGGATTTCATTTAGGGAATTCCCTGAACTAGTGGTTTTCGAGGCATTAAAAACCACTCTTACTTTTGTTGTTTTTTTGTCTGGCTTCACTACTGCGTGATGTGGCAGATAAAAGGATTAGTATTTGCCGTTGACGATTTTCTCCCCTGAGTTTACTTCCTCCATATGATCCAAATGGAGGTATCCTTCTAACACACCATCATATTCAGATTTGAGTTCGCCTTTTTTAAGTAGGTTTCTTTCCATACTTAGAAACTGCTGAATTGCAGAGGTGCGAGATTGACCTGAGGCAAGTGTGTTAGGAAATTGTTGCTTAAGTGGTAGTCGTACGACGTACCGACCGTTTCTTTCTACCGATCTAGTAGTTGTGGCTTTGTAAAAATCCTCACAATACTGATCTTCAGGGGTTGTGACTGATATGGGGGGGGGGGAGTTCTTCTAATTCCCAAAATTTTCTCAATTGTGAATTGAGGTACTCATTTGAGACTTCCTCAACTTGAGTTGTCAATGTTGCGACTGGTTCCGCAACTAGTCCACTTAGGACCCATCCGAAAATGGTATTTTACGCCAGAAGTGTATTAGTAATTTTCTCATAACCTTCGAGAATTATCTGTGGTATGAGATCGCTGCCTAATAGAAGATCTATTTGAGCGGGTGTGTTGCAGTTTGGGTCTGCTAGCTTTAGGTGTGAAACCTTTTGCCAATGCTTGCTATTTATATGATAAGCTTGGTAGCATGTTGGTTAATTGCGGTAAGACAATAGCTTCTGCTTGTATGCGCTTATCCGCTTTGGGGGAAAAGTGGGTAATGGGGCAGATTTTATTTGAGCTTTGAACAACTCTTCCGCCCATTCCCGTGATTTCAAAGTTGGCCAGTTTTGTTGGTAACTGTAGCCTGTTTTGTGCCCTAGACGCTATAAATGACCGTTGTGATCCTTGGTGTATTAAGGCTCTGAGTTTAAACAGTTCTCCTCGGTGTTCGATGGAGACAACTGCTGTGGGTAATAGTACCCTACTGTAATCTTCGCTATGTAGCGTTTGGGTTTTCATAGCCTTTGAGCAGCATGGTGCTTCTTGGCAGTTTTCAGAATTTGTTGTGGCAACTAATCCTGTTGCTCGGTTTACGTTTGCATTGTTTGGGGGTGAGCTGGAAAAATTGGTTATATGTAACATAGAGTGATGTCTTTTATGGCAAAAAACGCAATTAAATTTGCTTTCGCAATCTTTAAGCGTATGCGCATGTGACAGACAGTTGGTACATAATTTTTTCGTTCTTACGAAATTGTTTCGATCGCTAACATTAATTTTTCTGAATTTTTCGCATGATTTTAGTTTGTGACCTCCTCTACAAAGTTCGCATGACGTTTGCTTATATTGTTCAGAAGTGAACGATTGATTTTTAAAAAAGCTTCTATTTAAATTATTGTGACTACTTTTTTTTTGAACGTTTTTCGTTCTGACTAGTTTTTTATCTACCCTTTCTGCAATTTCATATTGGGTAGTAAGAAATTCTTTCATTTGCTGCCACGTTGGACACTTTCTTCGCGATGAGAGCGGTTGCTCCCACAAAAGTAACGATTTTTCTGGTAATGCAGCTGTGCATATATTTACCAGAATGGGTCCCAATTATCTGTGGGAATATTCTGTGTTGATAAAACATACAAACAATTTGAAACCGTGGATTGAAGCTTTATGAATTTTTCACTGGTTTCTTTCTGAATTTTTGGTAAATTCATTAGTATCGTCACTTGCTTGTCGACCAATATTCTCTCGTTTTCGTAACGTGCTTTAAGAGCTTCCCAAGCAAAATTGAAATTTTCGTCATTGAGAGCGAACTGTTTGACTATTACGCCTGCCTGACCTTTGGTTTTGTATCTGAGGTGATACAATTTCTGCGCTTGTGATAATTTAGGATGGTTTATGTACACAGCTGTAAACATGTCCCGGAAGGACGGCCACTGTTCATAACCACCATGAAATATATCTGTGTCGCATACTGGCACTTTAAGGTGAATGCCTGAACTTGCCTCTTGGGCTTGTCTTTGTGGCAGCTCTACCCTTGGTTGTGGAGTAGGTGCAATTGCTCTTAAAAGCTTTAGTTGATCAGAAATCATTGCTTTTGTGTCTTCGAACTGATCTAGGCAGTGTTCATACTTGGTGTATGCCGAGGATTTAAAATTTTCCGGTAGATCTGAGTCGTCAGATTCTACGATTGCGTCATATGCCGCTTGGAGACGTGTCCAGAAATTGTCTAAATTATCTTTTTTGATTTCTAAAACCGATTCAGAATTGTCTTGAATCGGTGAAGATGAGAATCGAGTGCAGTGTCGTATCAAACTGTCACTCTCAGCAATGAATTTTGTATAAGAAATATCTTTACCCCTCTTTAGTTTTGTAGCACCTTGCTTTGAGCGTGTAGCTTCAGCCGGTGTACACGGACTTTTTTCGTCTGAAATCATCTTTGGAACTTTTAGCAACTGAGTTGTTTTCGATTCCTTTGAGTCTGAGCTCATTTAAAAGATGTACAGAATGAATCAAAACGTCTTAGTGAAAACTAGACTTGTAGATCAAATGTCGAATAGAAGACTCTTTTGTATGTAAGAGTTTCCAACAAGTAAATAAAACCAATGATTTTTTGATAAGCCGAGATTTTTAAAAAATATTTTCGTATATATCTGTATTTATGTATATGATTAGACGAGAACTCTTTTAGGTAAATAAGAGTTTTGAACGAAATTGATATAAAAATACCGCTTTACGTATTTGATAATATGCGTAATCACGAACTCTTTTACGTTAATAAGAGTTTTCAAATGAAATAAATAATTAATCGCTTAAATTTGATTTAATTATATATTAACGACGGAAATATTTTATGTATTTTGATTTTCTATGTGTATTTCTTTTATATGTATATGCTTTATGTTCAAATGTCCTATAGGGTATACCTATAGGTGGATATTTTGTTTGTTATGTGCTAATGAGCGCTCGTTGTAGAGATAAATTCACTTTGTACATATGCATGTATGTACATATGTATTACGCTTTTGATTTTTTACACAATCCTGCTTGTTTTTGTTGATCAAAAATCAAGGGGTATTGCGGGAATATGCCAATATGGACTTTGAAGCAAGCGTATCTACATATGTGACAATACACTTATGTACAACTTTGTATTTTATAAATTATAATTATTTTTATTTAATTTGTACCCAATGTCGATTGGGTATTTCTTCCAGTATATTGAATATATATGTATATTTATATGCGCCCGTATGTGCATATATATGTACGCATGTATATATGTATAAGTTTTCTTACGAAGGAACCCCGAAAAGAGAATTAACCGACGGTGATTTTCGCAAATTCACTTGTTAGTAAGTACTCGTATGTATGTACATAATTTGTATAACTGCGCCGCATATACAGAAGTTTGTATATATGTACGCAGTGAGAAGAGGCCGCGAAAAGAAAATAGAATGATATTCTGATTTTAGAATATATGTATGTATGTATTAAATGTAGATATTTTGAAATATGTATATATGCATATGATTTGAGTAGTAAACGAGCCGGTTATGCTCTTTATATGTTTTTAGAAATATGTATATATACGTGAAATATATGAATATATGTATGTATGGTATTAAATTTAATTTCCAAATACGCTTTTGTTTGTCGTTTCTTTTTTTTCCTTTTTTCCGATTGCCGTAGCTTATTTTAAGCAATCCTGCTTATACTTGGTGAAGTATAAGTCTTGCCGGAAATTTCGCAAGTAAATACTTGAAGTTTTATATATATTTTTTCGAAGTTGGTTTGTGTTATGACACAACGGTAAGCATTTACCGGCAATCACCAATCCGTTATATACTGTACCAAACTGCTTTGATAGCGGTTTTCGGTTTTAACCGGAAAATAAACCGAACACCTAACAGTTTGGTAACGGTTTCCACTTATTTTTCGACCGGGATTTTGGTCTGAACCGTAAACTTTATGTTTTATAGTTTAAACCATACATATGAAAATGATATATTAAAAATTGAAAGGAGACGATACTACTCACTTTGATTTCCGCCAGGGGCTTTTGGGGACAATTTGAGTGTATGTGTCTATGTGTATTTGCCTGTGTCTACGCTTGTGCCTGTGCTTGTGGAGTGCTTCTCCTATCCTTGTGCTGGTTGCTGCTGAGGTGATTCTCTGGTTGCTTTGTGTTTTTTTTTTGTCTTGTTTTTTCTTGTTTGTGCGTTATTTCACCCAATACTTCACTTTTATTTTCACAGCACACTTATTTATTTAATTTTTTTTTCCACCTCACTTGTACGGTTTAGAACCTCTTTTTCTTGTTGTTGTGTTTTATTTGTCCTTTGATTTTCGTCACTTTAATCACAGCGTTACAACTTTTCACTTATATGTATGTATGTATGTATAAACCACTGTACTTGTCTTATTTTTGTTTTTTTTTTTGTTTTTGCCACCGCACGTTTGTTCACTTTTTATTTGTTAATTTGTTATGTATATATACATATGTATATGGCAAAAATTTCTCCTTTTTTTTTTTTGTTTGTTTCGAATTTTGTCACCACCGTAACTTTTTAACTTTTGCCAAATTTTGTCACCAATTTTTTTTTTTTTTTAACTTTTTACATATGTTGTTTTCACACTGCACTTTCGACAACTTTTTTTTTGTTTTTTTTTTTTGTTTTTTCCACTCACCACAGGTTTTACTTAGGTTTTATTTAAAATTTTTTGTCACTCCCAGTGCAAATTTTTGTCACTACCGGTTTTTAGTTGTCCAAGTTTTGTCACTAACGGGATTTTTTTTTTTTTTTACATTATCGCTACTGTTTTTTGTAAAGTTTTCACTCCAGTTTTTTTTTGTAATTAATTTAGATTGTTAGCGCGTCGCCGCGTCACCGAGATTAGTTATATTTTATTTTATGTATTTTTAAATTTATTTCGCCACTAGTGCCGTCCGGTACGGCTCGAAGGACCAATAGTAAAACTGACGTTGCTCACACAACAAATTACCGGCACTCACCTTGATTTAAGCGTTGAACGTTTGGTTAGCAGATACGTGTAGGCGCACGGATTGATCGAGAAAGAGACCGGCGCCTAGTCCGTCGGTCCCTTTTGTTATTTTTTGTGCGGTGTCCTCATGTGTGTTGAATTCGTGATGCGTTGGTGTGTGTGGGATGAAATGATGACGTGTGGAGTTGCTGTGTGTGCGATGAGAGAATGATGTGTTGAGTATGGTGTGTATGCGATGAGAGGATGATGTGTTGAGTATGGTGTGTATTGTGAGAGGTGTAGATGTATTATTTAGAGAGGGGGTCAGGTGCTCATTTAGCCAATATTTATTATTTATAAAGACTATTGGGCTATGATCAGTTATAATTTTAAATTTTGTGCCATATATGTACGGCCTGAAATAGGTTATTGAATATATAATGGCTAGAAATTCTTTATCTGTTGTAGCGTATTTCTGTTCATGGTTATTTAACGTTCTGCTAATGTAGCACACTGGCTTATCTTGTTGAAAAAGCCTTTTGCATAATCACTTGCATCCGTTGTAATAGTAAACTCGTTATCATATTCAAGGAATTTTAAAATGGGATCTGATGAAATTAATGTTTTCAAATTTTCAAAACTAGCTATGTACTGCGGATCTCTTGAATTTATTTTATAACCTTTTTTAAATATTTAATCATTGGATAGGCAACTTTCGAATAGTCTTTAATAAATTTCCTATAATAACCAGTGGCTCCCAAGAAACTTTTTAATTGTTTTTCAGTTCTAGGTATTTTCAAATTTTGTATTGCTGTTATCTTGTCCTGATTTGGCTTAAACCCCTCTTTTGTTAAGGTATGCCCCAAAAATTTTCTTTTCATCTTTAGAAAACTACATTTATCGACTTGAATTTTTAAATTATGTTTCTTTAAATTTGAAAAAATTTTCTCTAATGAGTTTAAATGTTCCTCTAATGACGCTGAAAAGATTAATACGTCGTCCAAATAAACGCCACATATCTTATTTATGTATTCTCTTAATATGTCATTCATTAATCGTTGAAAGGTAGCCGGAGCATGTTTTAGTCCGAAGGGCATTTTTATATATTCGTATAATCCCACCGGGGATACAAAAGCTGTCTTTTCAATATCCTTTTTATCCATTAAAATTTGATGGTAACTTTTGGCTAGATCAAGAGTGCTAAAGTACTGCGCCTTGCCCAACTTGTCTAAGATTCCATTAATGTTTGGCAAAGAATATTTATCATCGACAGTTATTTGATTTCGTCTACGGTAATCAATTACTAACCGAAATTTTTTATATGCCACGCTATCACATTTTTTTGGTGCTATGATAATAGGTGAACTATATTTACTCCTACTTTTCCGAATTATACCTTGTTTTTCCAGCTCCTTAATTTGCCTTATGGCTTCTTCCTCATGTTTCGGAGGTAACCTTTATATTTTTGAATTGATTTGCTGGTTTGTGGTGGTTATTATTTCGTGGACCACCGTTTTGTGTTTCTCAAGGCATCTTCTTCTTTATACATTAATTTTTCATACTTCTTTAGCAATTTTCAACCTTTTTTCGTTCATTTGATTTTAAATGATCCAATTGAATGTTTTGCATTTTACTTTCTTCCAATGCATATACTTGCTCTTGGATAGTTTTTATGTTGAATGGAAGATTCGCACCATTTTTTAAAATTATTGTCATATTTTCGACATCAATTGTTTTTACATTTATAAAAATGAAATCATTTCCTATCAGTAAATCATATGGTTTATTAAAATCCATTAATAACCATCTCATTCTGGCGTTTTCCGGATATTTGAATTCTTTTGGACAAGGGCTCTTCACCTTAATATGTATTTGGTGATTCAATTATTCCGTTTAAAGTATGTATTTATCATAGTGCTTTCACTTTCAAGCACTGGCAATTTAAATTTTTCAAAACTAGATTTTTTCATTATGCTTATGGTTGAGTCGGAGTCAACCAGAGCATAAAATTGTTTTCCAAAAATCGTTAATACAATTATAATTTTAAAATTTGTAAAAAACTCTTCGTTCGTATTGGATTCTTGTAGATCACCTCTTCTACTCATTCCGTCCACGTCCATGGGTTCAGGTCCCCTTCTTTGAAATTGTTGTCGACTATTTTGCGAGCATCTTTGCTGTCTCGAGTAATTAAAATAGTTTTGGTTAGCTTGAGTTTGCCTTGAAAAATTTTGATGACTTTTCCCCGATGGCTGCCTTGCATGATTATTTTGTTGTTCAAAGGAACTCATTTGATGTTGTCCAGATTGTGGAGGATACTTATGACCTGAGGAATTTTGGTTTTGTGAACGATAACGTCCTGAGAAGCTTTGATTTTGTTGTAAGCGATATTGCCCCGAAAGTGGTCTGTTTTGATAAGTGGTATGTTCCCTTTGTCCCGAACGAAAATTTTTATTGTTAATACTATTTATTTATTTACAACAGTTTACACAGCAATAAATTACAGCATAAACTTTAAAATTACACTAGCTGCAAGGCTTTCAGTCAGTTAATACTATTATTTCTGGTATTAACCAAATTTAAATTTATAAATTTCATTTGTTATGTCAGTCAATGATGTGATTGGTTGCACTGTATATGCAAATGTCCCTGCTGCTAATTGTTTTATTCGCCGAATTAGCATTCCCGAAAAAATTTCTTTCATAGTGTCACCACTTAGTGCACTATAATCTGTTATATTATCTATTATTTCTTTTATTCTTCTACTTAATTCCGCTATGCTGTGTACTCTAAGTTCCGAAATTTCTTTCGTGATCGTCATTTGATCTTTTGTGGGTCTGTAATGCTGCCTTAGCTTAGCTTTACAACTAACCCAATCTTGAGGTGGGTTTGTTTGCAAAAAATTTTTTGCTGAATCACCGATTTTTAGACCATAGATCACCCTAAAAAATATTTCTTCCTGACCTACATAGTCTCTCCGTACTCCGTCAATTGCCTCAATGAAGGATGGCAATTTTTTTACATTCCCTTCAAAGGAAGCTAAATATTGTAAATCTTTTTCTATTCTTTGCCTAATTGACAATTGGTTATTGGCTAATTAAAGATGCTAAGCATCGAGCTAATAATTCTATTTGTTCTGCCATTATACTTGGCGTGTTTTTAAATTTAATTTAATTCAGATTAATATTAATTATTATTATTTTTTTTTTTCAAACTTATAAAATAACTGCTTTTGGCAAAATACTTTTGTATAATTGTATATTCTGAAGTTAATTAGTTTAAGCGAGTATAGGTGTACATACTTTTAAATTTTAATATTTTAATATCTAGAGTGTAATATGTATTAGTGTTTTTGTACCTTACTGTTGTTGCTGCTGTTACTGTTATTGTTACTTTTGCTGCTGCTCCTGTTGTTGCTATTGTTGTCTTTGCTGCTACTTCCGTTGTTGTTCTTGTTGTCTTTGCTGCCACTCCTGTTGTTGTTATTCTTTTCTTTGCTGCTACTCCTGTTGTTGTTATTCTTGCCTTTGCTGCAATTTTTATTTTATTTTATTTTTTTTTTTCAAATTTTTAACCTGATTTCTGTGGCGTTTTTCCTTTCTCTTGTTTTACGCAAAATTCTTGTTTATTTTTTAATTAATGCATTGTTTTTTCTATTGTTTTAATGCTTTATTAATATTTCCATTTGCTTTCTGTGGCGTTTTTCTTTTCTTTTGTTTTAAGCAAAATTCTTGCTTATTTTTAAAATTCATGCAATGTTTTTTCTATTGTTTTAATGCTTTATTCATATTTTTATTTGCTGAAGAAGAGTTGTTTCACCTTTCAATTTGATCACAGTAGGTTATTACTACTTCTTTATTTATTTATTACTTTTTTCGGTTTTCGGTCGCGGTATTTAATTGAAACAAGAACTGGGTTCTTTACGAAATCCGACTGCGCCAGTTACGTTTTCTGTTGACGGAACAGAAAATGTTTTTTTTTAATAAAAAACCTTGATTCCCCGTACTGTGCGGTTTGCCGTCAGGTTCTTTATTAAATTGTCATTTCATTCTTAAACTATGCTTAGCGTAATTTACTTAGAGCCGTTGTGCTGATTCGACATTTTATTATTACTGTCAACGGCTCGGCATAACTCAAGTAATCAATTTAATATTTAGGTAATACGATACCAAGAACGTTTATTCATGTATATGTATACATATATACACGATCATGGTACCGTATTTGGTTATGCTATTTTGCAACTTTTGTATATATATACATAAGTTGTCAAAAAAGTCTTGCGGTATTTTCGCTAGTTGGCGCTGAAAGCGCGTAGTTCTAGTTTTATTCGTCGCATCGGGTCATGCTATACCTTTTTGGAAAGCTCATTTCACGCGAATTACGATATAATAAAACTCCGGTTTACCGTACTGAGCGGCTTGCCGTCCAGTTTATTAATAATAATTTTATTCTTTACAAAAATCTTATTTCCTAAATTTACCTGAAGCCGTTGTGCTGACTTCACATATTCTTTATAAAAATCTTACTTGCTAAATTTACCTGAAGCCGTTGTGCTGACTTGACATTCCTCAGCATCAACGACCCGGCATATCTTATATATGTACATATGTATGTAGTTGAATCTGAAGATTCAACTTACATTTCAGAGAAATAAAAATATTTAAAAAATACTTGTCTTTTTGTGTGTCGACGAGTTTGACAGTGGTGGAGTCGTTTGACGACGCAACTCCCCAGCGTTACTGTTTGAACTCTCCTGAGTTCTTGTATTTACAATTTTTACCATTGTTGTTCATTTTCTTTAATATTATTACTAGGATTGCTACTACTACCATTGCAATAAATTTATCAATGAGTATATTAATACCATATGATACATTTTTATGGTATTTTAATTCTACCTACTGCGTTGCTTTTTATGTTTTCTATATTTTATT
>NW_024395880.1:0-13163 GCF_016617805.1 Bactrocera tryoni | reverse complement strand
TTCTATAAATTAACAATATTATACCAAATATTAAATGTTATTTTGAAAATGTACTTTATTTTTATAATATAACACAACCGTCTTAACTCGCTCTTCTAATTTTCATATTACCGTTATCAGTCGTCGTTTCTTCTTTTCGCAACGTGGCGCTTGGAGATTCCAAGCGAAGCCAGGTTCTTCTCCACCTGTTCTTTCCAACAGAGTGGAGGTCTTCCTCTTCCTCTGTCGTCGTATATCTCATACAGCGCATCGTTCCATCGAATGCGATATTCGCCACGTGGCCAACGCGCTAAGGACCATAAATCTTTCGCAAAACCTCGACGTCGACTCATCAGATGTTGTCATCGTCCATGCTTTTCTGTTCCATATAGCACGAGAGGAATAATGAGTGACTTGTAGACTTTGGTTTTCGTTCGTCGAGAGAAGACTTTACTTCTAATTGCTTACTGAGTCCAAAGTAGCACCTGTTGGCAAGAGTTATTCTGCTTTGGATTTTGAGGCAGACATAGGTTTTGCTGTTAATGCTGGTTTCAAGATAGACGAAATTATCTACGACTTCGAAGTTATGACTGTCAACAGTGACGTGGGAGCCTAGTCGCGAGTACGACGATTGTTTGTTTGATGACGGGAGATATTTCGTCTTGCCCTCGTTTACTGCCGGACCCATTTGCCTTGCTTCCTTATCCAGTCTGGAGTTAGCAAAACTAACGGCGCGGGTGTTGAGGCCAATGATATTAATATAATCGGCATACGCCAGCAGCTGTACACTCTTATAAAAGATTGTACCTGCTCAATTAAGTTTTGTTATGAGATAATGTAAATATGGCGGTACTATATATGGTATTCTTTTATACTGTTCTTATGTATATTATCTATAATAAAAAATTAATCGCAAAATGTGTTGCCAAGCACATAACTCAACAACGCCTCAACCAATTTGGGCAATTCTTTTTGTTCAATGTTCGTTGAAGTTCAGAGATGGTTTTTACGGCGAGAATAAAATCGAATAATTTCTGGAAAACCTCTAAAAACAGCTCTTTTTAGTAACGCTAAGGCTGGAGAACGGCTGCACCAATTTTGATGAAATTTTTAGAGGTTGTACGCTGTGTTCAATCGTTCAATTTCAGTCGCTTGCTCTTTTATTCCGGCTATTCAACAGAAAAATTATTCAGTGAAAATTTTATGTTATTTCACACGAAGTGATCAATTGCAGATTGAAATTTGTTACGAAGCCACGAACTAATATCGGTCGGCGTTCTTCTTGCCATCACGAAACACTATCCACGTGCTTTTCTTTCGGAAACGCAAACTGGAAATGATAGATATTCACTTTATCGGCGTAGCTCACCAGACGACAATGGCAGAACAGTTAACATTCAACTGAAAGGAGTTAATATCGAAGTCGACAACACATGGACGTACCATATCCGCCACTATTGTCTAATTCATATTCATAACTCATAGCAATGTTGAGTACTGCAGTTTGGTGAAATCGTTCAAATACGTTTGCAAGTGCGTCACCAAAGAAAGCAACATGGCGGTTATTGGCCTTGAACGAGATGAGATTAGCATATAATTTAGGATATTTACTTTTGCAATTCATAAACCTTTTCCGACTGTTGTGCATCTCGCAGTTCATTTGGAGAAGGCCAAAAAGTTCATTTCAACCCAGAGAAAACAGTACTGCCAACGGAAGCACCGCCAGCAAGAAAATTGACCTTGACGAGTATTTTTGCGAGAACATTGCTCTATTCGGAAATTCTTTGATATTATACTTGGAATGCGTCGTCGAAAAAATAGTTACGCAGAAAACAAGGCCAACCAGTAGATGAACTTTCAGGTGTGTTCTCAACTAATGCATTAGGATGAATTTACACAATCCACCCGAAAAACACACTTACATACATGATCATTTCAACATATCACCCTGCAAATCCGTGTCTTTTATGGGACACGAACAAAAATGACATTGCTGAAGACATTTTACATCGTATTCACTAAGAATTGGAAATGGGCAAATTCCGATCGTCTTGACAATGAATACGAAGCCGTGAATTATCCAATGAAATTTCTAAATTCTTTGGAGAGGTTTGGTATGCCGCCGCATCATTTGCGTTTCAAAGTTGGATCTGTCATTATTATGTTTCGCAATCTTCATGCGCCGAAATTGAATAATGGAAGCCGACTGATTGTGACGCAGCTATCGAATACAAAGGGGTAGAATGCTTGATTCTACCATTTGCAATTTCAGTTAAAACATATTCAGTTTCCAGGGAAAATTGTATTTGAAATGATAATTAACAGGACACAAGGATAGTCGCTAGAAGTGTGTGTCATAAATCTGTAAATGCAATGTTTTTCACTTGGCCAGCTATACGTGGCGTGTTCATAAGTTCGAAACTCATCTTCTGTATACAAGTTGAGTTCCAAAGTAAACAGGACTTTAAAAAAAACAGAACAAATGGTTTTTTCGGAAAAACAATTTATTTTATTCAAAATAGGCTCCTTCTGCGTCAATACAGATTTTTGTATGGTCCAAAAGCATGTCGAACGAGTGTTTTAGCTCGTTGACCGGTTTGGCTGCCAGTATGCCGGTACAAGCCTTTTGAACCACTACGTATGCATAACGCTTTCCTTTCATAGGCAAATACATTTTTCCGAAAAGGATGAAGTCGCACGGTGCCATATCAGGTGAATACGGGGAGTGTTTATTGGTTAAAATGTGATTTTTGGTCCTTCTTCGAATGTTGAATTCTGATCAATTTTTTGTCGTCAGTCAATTTGTGCGGAACAAACCCTTCACACACCTTTCGTATTTGGGCTTACGTTGGTCAAAATGCGATAAATCGATGTTTTGGAAATGTTCAATTCCATGTTCTATTTCCATGAATTTCAATGATGATTTCGGCTGATTTTTGATGAACGCATAGTTTCGATGGAATTTACGGTAATCACGGATTTTGATTGGCCCACATGTTGATCGTCATTTATGTCCTCACGACCACTTTGAAAACGTTCACATTCGATAAAGATAGCAGATTATAACGCATCAGTCGACATATATGTAGATGGCGCCCCAGGGGGTGCTTGATTCAAAAATTCCTGTTTACTTTGGAACGCACCTTGTACATTTACATACCGGAACAGAAACCATAAAATGTTGCTTATCAAGCTACGCTACATTGAAAGAAATCTAGAAATATCACAAATAAATGATTTTCAACATAAAATATAGTAAATTTAACTTTCTTTTCATTTCAAAACACATAATTCACGCAAGACAACGCCTGCGGGGTCAGCTAGTATTCAATAAAGGCAATCGTTATCTTACATTGAAACTGCGTCTACGCAACTTTGCTCAACAGGTTATGGGCCTATTCGCTAAAAGTAAAGTTATTTAAAATTGATTTTATTTAAACGAAAATGGCGGCAGGTGCTCTTAGTTTTCCTTCTGAAAATCTTCGCGGACGTGAAAATTTCGATTATTGGAAGCGAAATGCAAAATCGTATTTGGTCCTAAAAAGTTGCTAGGAAAAACGGAAAACGGTTTATCCGAAAATTTAATGAAAGAATATCATGACAGCAATGAATGGGTACTGGCGGATATTACGCTCATGGTGGAGCCGAGTAATTTCTCGCATTTTGCAAACGCAGTGACTGCAAAGGATGCATGAAATTGGTTAATGGCCGCGTATGAAGTCAGTGGCTTAACTCGCAAGGTAAAGCTTTTAAAGAAGCTAGTGCAGTTAAAGCTGGAGCAGTTTCAATCCGCACAGGATTATGTGAACGATATGGTCATGACGTCTATCAAGAATGTGGAGAATTCGAAAGCGGAATTAACTGTCGGTAGCGTTAAAAGTTTATTGTTTCAAGATGTGAAATTTGACTGTAGCAAAGATCCTACTGACAACGCATTGTATTCAAAGAATTTCCAACAGAAAAAGAATGACAGAAGTTCTAATCGGAAAAAATGTCGTTGTTACAATTGTGGTCAGGAGGGCCATATGCGAAGTCTCCGAAATCAAAGAAAGTAAATAAGAATGAAGGTAAAGCCAGAACGGCAATGTTTTCAAATTCGCTGTTAACGAATTCGTGTTTGCATTCTCAGAGCGGCGAAAGTGCATTGTACGTTGACTGCGGCGCAACGTCACATATGACGTTATGAAGTTACTTTCGAAGTTAAAGGCCCTTAGAGACGATCAAATAAACTCATCAAATTCTTAAATGTATTGGTGTCGTCGGCTTTTGTCGGCTACACGTACGTTACATAGATTTGTTGTTGGCTTTGCCGGCTGCAGTGGCGAAGTGAGGAAGTGCGGAAGCATATTACAAACGAGAGGGGGAAAAAACAGTATCAAGTGTTGTTCGAAATTTACAAAGAGCAATACCCGAACTACGATATTAGTGCATGCACCTGGAATGTCCGGTCCCTTATTTGAGAAGGTGCCGCTACCCAGCCGGTTGATGTTCTCGTGAAAATGAACGCTGACATCACCGCCGTCAATGAAATGTAATGGACGGGACAAGGTCAGAGACGAGTTCTTGTGGCATTTACTACAGTGGCCATATAAAGGAGCGCAAGTTTGGTGTGGGATTCGTGGTGGGAGAGAGACTCCGTCGCCGAGTACTATCATTCACTCCGGTGGATGAAAGTCTAGCCACAATCCGCATCAAAGCGTGGTTCTCCCACATATCGCTGATTTGCGCCCACGACCCGACGGAAGAGAAGGACGATGTGACCAAAGATGCCTTCTATGAGCGCTTGGAGCGCACCTATGAGAGCTGCCCCCGCTACGATGTCAAAATTGTGTTTGGCGACCTTAACGCCAGGGTAGGCAAAAAAGGTATCTTTGGTACTACGGTCGGTAAATTCAGCCTCCACGAGGAAACATCCCCAAATGGGTTGAGGCTAATCGCCGGGGCCCGAAATATGGTTATCTGTAGTACTAGATTCCAGCATAAGAAGATTCATCAAGCCACCTGGCTGTCTGCGGATCGAAAAACCACCAACCAGATCGATCATGTTGTGATAGACGGAAGACACGACTCCAGTGTTCTAGACGTGCGTACGCTCCGAGGTCCTACCATCGACTCGGACCACCATCGTGTTGCAGCCAAGATTCGAGACCCGCCTCTGTGCAGCAAAAAGCACACGTCAAAAAACACAAGGAAGGTTCGACGTCGAAAAGCTGCAATCACAACAGACAGCCGAATGATTTTCTACTCGGCTTGCACTCCTGCTCTCTGAGAGCACTCGTCGTCAAACACCTTACGTACAGCTGCTTCCGAAACCATTGATCTTCGGAAAATGGAAAAGAACAGCTGGTACGACGAGGAGTGCAGTGTCGCAGCGGAGAGAAAACAGGCTGCCTACCTCGCAATGGTACGATCGACCACAACACGTGCGGGATGGGATAGATACCATGAGTTGAAGAGGGAAGCGATACGGATTTGCAGACAGAAAAAGAAAGACGCCGAAATGCGTGAGTAGGAAGAGCTTGATAAACTGGCCGACAGGGGTAATGCTCGAAAATTCTACGAAAAAATGCGGCGGCTTACACAAGGTTTCAAGACCGGAGCATACTATTGTAGAAGCCCCAATGGTGATCTAGTCATCGATGCCCAGAGCATACTTAAATTATGCAGGGAACACTTCTCCAGCCTGCCGAATGGCAGTGAACGTATAACGCCAGGAGAAGGCGAACCCAGTCTGCCGAATATGTTCCCAGTCTTTGCGCGAATCTTTTGTCGGTTCGGCAAATAACAAAGCAAAACAAAAAGGTTGTATTCGAAGGCAATGTATGTAAAAACCTTGATGCGAAAAACAGACTAATTGCAAAAGCGTATGCAGAAAATGATTTGTACAAATTAGATTTTGCTAAAATTCCAGTTGGAAAAGCAATGACACTATTGATAATTTTGAACAGTGGCATTGAAGGTTAAGACATACATATTTGCAAAAACAGCATGAAGCAGGAGCAGAGTTCAACGCTTAGAGTAAATTATAACGGCGCAAGTGAAAAATAATGTATTGTATGTTGTAAACAAACTAAAATAATAATTAAATCAGCTGGTACTCGTGCTAAAAATTGCTTGAACATTGTACATTCGGACATGATTGCTCCAGTTAGAAGAAAATGGTTCAGTGGTGCAAGATTTTTGTTGGTATTAGTTGATGATTTTTCGGGAAAGGTATTCGCTATCCAAATCAGACCTATTTGAAAATTTGTTCACCAAAAAACGGCTCCATATACCCCGAGCAAAACGGGGTGGCTGAGCGGACGAATCGTACGTTAATTAGGCGTGTGAGATGGATGGTGCTGGATTCTGGCCTTTGGAAACATATTTTGGGCAGGAGCTGCAAATACAGCAGCGTACTTAGTACATCGTATTAGGTATAGAGGCAATAGTCAAACTCCAGAGGAAATATGGTGTGGTGTGAAATCAAATTTGAAACACTCAGGGTTCATATACCGAAGCAAAAATGTTTAAAATTAGATCCAAAATAGATGAGTTTATTTTTATTGAATACTAGCTGACCCGGCGAACTTTGTACCTTTGTAGTCAATGAATGTGGTGTTACAGATAAGCAGAACTCTATGATTTTTTGAAAGCAATACAATGAATACATATAATGTTTATAGCGGCCCGGTACGTGCTTCGCTACGTATGAAGTGAAATATTAAATCAAACTCATTTATGAAAAAAAATATATATTTAATTATTTGCTAGCTATTCTTGAGTTATAAAGTCACAACGAAAAAGGCATTCATTTTTATATATATAGACATACGATTTTGGAATTCTTACATTTAACATTTGAATAAACAATATTTTTTGTTTTTCCATTTTGAGCATGAATAAACAAACGCCTCGGGGTACCGACTCTGGAACAGGCAACATAAAGTTGACCATGTGAAAAACATGATTCCTCCAAATTTACGCCACAAACGTTAAGTGTTTGCCCTTGAGCTTTGTTGATGGACACGCAAATGATAAACGTACAGTATATTGTAATCGTTTGAATTCAAATGGCATATCAGTTGGAATCATAGGGATACGCGGTATTAAACAAACTTCTCTTTTTGATTTACCAGTTCAGATCGTAGCTTCAATCAAATTTGTCAATAAATTTTTCACTGCCAATCTGGTGCCATTACACAGTTTTGGTGGATTAATATTTCGCAATAATATAATCAAAGAACCCACTTTCAGATTCAAGCAATGCGGTGGCATACCAGCCGGTTCTAATGAATTCAAAAATTGAGTTGGATAATTCATTGCCTCATCTTGATTCATAGCACTGTCAATTGATTTATATGTCGTGACTACGCCTGGGAGTTTTGCTTGAATTTGAAAATTAATGCATTGATATGAATGTTCTTCGGTGCTAAAATGGTGCGTTCTGTCAACCAATCATGGTTTCTGTAATTCTGAAGAATATTTGGAAAAACACATTCAATCAATTCATCTATCGATTTCGTAATTGTACTAAAATTGTTCGGTACAGTGATCAATCCGTTGGTTCTGTCGATTTGTATTTTGCCATCACCAATTTGTAACAATTGTTCTGAAAACTCATGGGCAGCTGGATCATTTTGTAGGTGAATACGCATATTAATGTTCAGTGTCAATTTTTGTACATATCTCCAGAACTGATGACTTCAAACAGGCGTTTATTTCATCAGCAAGAGTTGACCGAGGAATGACAGGCAATGTTTGTCGAAAATCCCCTGGCTGTAATATCAAAGCATCACCAAAAAGCTGTTGGTTACCACGTAAATCTTGCATTGTTCGATTAAATGCTTCTAGTAATTTTTTATTCGCCATTGTACACTCATCCCATAAAATACTGGACGTTAATCGCAGAACTTTTGCCATAGCAGAATTTCTTGAAATATTGCAAGTTGGAGTTTCAATCTAATATTCAATCTACAATTCTAATAATGTAGCAGCAATTCCCGAGATGCAAGTGCCAATGTAATTTTCAGTTCCGATCGAATAGTGGCTAAAATCAGTTATATAACAAACGTTTTGCCTGTACCACCAGGTGCATCCAAGAAATATAACCCACCTGCATTTTTGGAAATGGCTCGCATGATTGTGTCATAGACATGTTTTTGCTGAATATTAATTTGGTTATATTCGATTGTACAAATAAACGCAAATCATTAGAATTGAATTCCTGCTCACGTTGCAATTCACGATCAAACAGATCATGCATGTCACGATTTGGTACGGTCATACCCAATTGTACTAATGTTTTATTTGCAATCCGTAGACACCTATCTTCAATTATTATCAAGGCTTCGTTGTACATTTCCAAAGTTATCAACAAATCAGGATTTCTTGCATTCTTTCTGCAATATTATGTTTATATTTGTTCCATATCTCAAGTGGATTTGATGGCATACATGTTGATAATATAACGGCAAACAGCATTAGTATTTGTTGAGGATGAGCCCAAATAGATGCATCATGAATTGTTGAATCGCAATGAGCGTCATCCTTCAACAAATGCAAAAGTTGGCATGCTTCACGGTATGCTTCACACAAATGACCGTTGACTGTTCTCAATTCTTGAAATGATTTTGGGCCATTCACGTTAACTAATAACAATCTCAAATAAAAACACTCAACATTGTTTGGATGTACTGTATATATTCTGCCAATTGCATCTGTTTGGAAAATGCCAGGATGCCCATGAACTGCTGTTCCTTGTTTATGTCTTTGAAATTTTTTCGAAGACACATTCCATGTGTAATACTGAGGAACTTCAGAATATAACAAAGTTATCGTAAATGTATCAGTTTCGCATAATTTAAAAAAAGCTGTTAACGTAGTTGCTGGTGGTGCGCTGCTCTTTCCAATAAATTTGCTACATTAAAATAAACACGTTGGCCATTCTCAAGATGTACAGCCAAGTGAATAACCGCAGGATGTCTTTCGTGCATTGGAAACTACATAATCCTCCAGACAGTTTCATTGCTACTAATATAGGGACCCATTTGATACTGAGTAATTTCATCATTTCTATTCTCATCAGCAACACCGAAAATAGCCATATCGCTCCCTTTATTTACATACTTGCAAATATATTTAATGGATTTGACAGAATTACAATATTCCACATTTATATGAGCGTTAAATATTTTCGATAATAATGGACAATACGGAACCACCCAACGATTATCAACTTCAACTCCCTGGTTATGCATTCTAATGGTTGCCGTTTTGCCATTATCATTAGGTGATCTACGTCGATACAACGGATATCCGTCATTGCCCGTTATTGTGCCTGAAGTAAATTGCCTTGGGTATCGTTTCGAACACTTTTCATCAATCATACATGGTGAATTCATATTTAGTTCACCGCACGGTCCATGTATCATGTTTTTAACGACAACTTGAAATAACTCAGGATCAGCAGTGTGATTAGGAATTTCAGCTGATATAAGGTTATCGATTTGATCCGGAGTTACTTTATGTACCAGCCAAATTAGTATATGTGCGTGCGCCAATCCCCTTTTCTGCCATTCAATGGAGTACATATGGCAACGCACCTCCCCAAATACATATAATTTCTCAATTAAATCCATAATTGCTTTACATTTTTGCCGAAAAACACGCGCAGTAATGTCATGACGATCGGTTGTCGACTGTCCTGCAAATAAATTGTTTTTGATGTCATCCCACTGCGGATTACATGTAAATTTAATGAACAGATCCGGTCGACCGTATTTTCTTACATAACACATTGCGTCTTGTGCATATTCGTTCATATTCCGTGGGCTACCAATATACGAAGATGGCAATATAGTTAAACGTCCGATGTCATTAATATTAGCATCATTCGCTATCGCATCTTGCAAATGAATATATTGTTCAGATCTTAATTTTGCTTGGTTGAAACGAATAAAATTAAGACGTTCTGTTTCTATTTTGACGTACATATCAACGATGTACTGATGATATAGTTTACGACATCTCAAGATATAGTTTTGTTCTTGTGGACGAACCATCAATCGATAAGAATAAAAATTCATGGCACTAACTTTTTTTGTACATGTAGACCTTAAAATAAGTGGAAAATGTGACTTAAGAAATTTCTACAAATGATGAAATGTCAACACACTGAAAATATTATTTACCTGTTCGTGGATCAATCATTGGTATATTTATATTATAGCCATCGTCACCTTTCCAATGCAATATTGGGTATTGTAATGCGTCATAACTACGATGAAGTTCCAAAACACGTTGCAATTGGTAATTTCTACGATGAAGTATAATATCACGCGATTGAAACTGATCACCACGAATTACAATTACAACCTCATCAATTGTCGATGCATTGAATCGCCTTTCATGCTCTCCAAAAGGTGTTCTATCAGCCCTTATTACGATTTTGTGATGATCAGAGGGCATACGATCGAGAGCAATTTTGAACAATTGAACTAATGCTTTATGCTGATGGAAAAACCTTTGTAGCACACAAATAATTTCTCATCTTGTATTCAAAGCAATTGCAGAACGTTGATCCAATTCACGATTTTCATCACCAATAAAATAAATTTGCAAAAATTGATAATCAGCGTCGGGGTATGGCAATAACGAACCAGCTTGATGATAAATTTGGCCCTGAATCTGCAACATGTATGCAATTTTAGGTATATGTTGCATAATAATTTTTAAAACTATAGAATACTTTTATGATTCAGATTGATTGGGACAATCCTGTTTAAGTATTTACCTTAAACGTCGGCATAAAATTATCTCTAATAATGTTAGTAGCACCAAAAGAAGTCATTTGAAATACCGAATTGTATTGTTGAATATGACTCAAAAAGAGCTTCGAATTTTCAGAAGTCCCAAAAATTAATGAAGACAATGGTTCGGGTGGAGTTTCTAATGGTGGTAATCTCACTTTGCCATTAGCACAACACATGCCGGGCGTTTCAGCTGGAAATTTAGCCGCATCACAATGTGGACATATTGCGTCCATTATTCCAATATATCCGTACATACTGTAATTAATCTGACTGTTGTAATTAAAAGCAGCACGCATAATTTCAGGTACAACAGATCTATTTCATACATTACGTTCACGCTGCGATGCATTAGCTTGTGCTCGTTCATCTGGAGTCTGTGATCGCCTTTGTAATGCCGTAGCATTTGCATGACGCGTTCGCCGACCTATATTTCCTCGTGTGGGTCGTGGCATTTTCTTTCAATTAAAAAAGAATAAATTAAATTAAAAAAATGCCTACATTAATAGTGGTACACCAAATGTTTTCGTGTAATTCACTTCAACAGTTCAAAACTTACCGTTTTTTGCTCGGAAATTCGCTTTGCGCTATATTTATTTTTTTCACAAATTCACACAAACTTCAATAATTATTAAAAAAAATATATACATCAATAACCAATAATTTTGCACCGCGGTAATTTCGGACACTACTGAACGTATGGGGCCAAAGAAAACGCTCCAGCGATGTTTACACTCAATGTCATATATTCTCCTAATTTGAAATTTCTTAATGCTAAGAGTCAAAGCTCTATATACATACAAAAAACAAAATGATTCATGTATTTCTCTATGCAAAATAAATGCACCGTAATATAGTTCGATGCCTTTTCAAAGCCGTCTTTGTTTGTCGATCTGCCTGCTACATACATACCTACATGTTGATATAAATATCGGGTGATTTTTTAAGAGCTTGATAACTTTTTTTAAAAAAAAAACGCATAAAATTTGCAAAATCTCATCGGTTCTTTATTTGAAACGTTAGATTGGTTCATGACATTTACTTTTTGAAGATAATTTCATTTAAATGTTGACCGCGGCTGCGTCTTAGGTATTCCATTCGGAAAGTCCAATTTTGGGCAACTTTTTCGAGCATTTCGGCCGGAATAGCCCGAATTTCTTCGGAAATGTTGTCTTCCAAAGCTGGAATAGTTGCTGGCTTATTTCTGTAGACTTTAGACTTGACGTAGCCCCACAAGAAATAGTCTAAAGGCGTTAAATCGCATGATCTTGGTGGCCAACTGCCCATGCATCCCGAAAAATGCACTGTTTGGTGTGGTTTTGTACGCTGGTGGAATCATTGGACCGTATTTTTCAAAGATGCTGTTGGACGCAACGTTACGGTGAATGGCGATCGCTATCGTTCGATGCTAACAAACTTTTTGTTGCCAAAAATGGAAGAACTGAACTTGGTTGACATGTGGTTTCAACAAGATGGCGCTACATGCCACACAGCTCGCGATTCTATGGCCATTTTGAGGGAAAACTTCGGAGAACAATTCATCTCAAGAAATGGACCCGTAAGTTGGCCACCAAGATCATGCGATTTAACGCCAAGTTGCCCAAAATTGGACTTTCCGAATGGACCACCTAAGACGCAGCCGCGGTCAACATTTAAATGAAATTATCTTCAAAAAGTAAATGTCATGAACCAATCTAACGTTTCAAATAAAGAACCGATGAGATTTTGCAAATTTTATGCGTTTTTTTTTTTAAAAAAGTTATCAAGCTCTTAAAAAATCACCCGATATATTAAACTAATATAAATGTGTTATCAGGATAAGTATTAGGGTGCTTCAAAAAAATTTTTAGAATTATTTTTCACCTCTTACCCCCTCAAATGTTAGTGATTGACAAACAAAAAATCCTCCCTCAAGCCAGGCGCTGTCGCGTAACCCTAAGGGGTCGCTATTTCTTTTTTAGGTTCCCATACATTTAACGTAGGAATTTTCGTTTTTTCATTAAAACTAAAATTTCACCAACTAATTTTCGCTTCTCAAAAATAACCATAAAGATGGCTTTCAAACTCTAAAGAAATTTCTAGTTGAAAAAAAAATTTTAAAAATTTTTTTGAAGCCCCCTAGTAAATACCCATTGTTTCACACAAAATCTCCGTTGTCACGGAGGACTGACGCGACGACAAAGCGTCACAGCATTGTGTTGTTTGTAGAAAATCCGAGCTGTACGGAAAGACATAAACGAACGGCTGCCGATTGTCACCGCTTTCCTTGCCGCTGCACAGCTTCGCCGACAAACCAGCATAAATATGTACCTGTGTCCAAAAAATAAGGTGACATTTGAATTTAAACTGCGCGCGTCGAAGGATTTCGAGAATTATTTTTTTAGATTGGTAGTA
>NW_024395879.1:0-44302 GCF_016617805.1 Bactrocera tryoni | reverse complement strand
TATTAATCACCTTTAAGTTATCTGCAAATTGGTAAATTAATTTGTGTATATCGATTAACTATTATCAATGAAATAAATCAATAACATGACAAGAAAACGGAAGCTCGACAACTAAATTTCGTTACTTTTACTTTAATTAAAGTTTTGAATAACCAAGCACTAATTATTTAAAAGCCATAATAATTTTACTGTATTATCTTCACTACAATATGAATTTAATTTACACTTCAGTCTAAGTAAGACGTGACTGGTTATCCTAACATCAAAAATTTAAAAAGTAAGAATAATAGAATATTTTGTTGCAAATTATTTGTCTATTGATAGGATAGCTTACATCTCAATTTTCAATGGCAATATTATTTTATTTCAGAATCTTTTGGAGCTAACGGACAATTGTCACTGCTAAATAATAGACAAAGAATTTGAAAAAAAAACGTGTGGCACTCGGCACATAGCATTTTGTATCAACTTATGCAATAATAATTATTTATTTATTTTATTCATGCAGTATTTCTTTTTCTTTGATTTTGTTCAAGTTACACTTTTTGAGCGTGGTGACCGATAAGAAAACAAATTTTTCTATCTACATATGTCATCAACAAAAAATTGAAGCATTGTTCTACAAAAACAACAGTTGCTCAAATAGCAGAAGTATCAAAAGTCAATTTGGCAGCTGAATTCCCGAAGCCCAAATGTAGTAAATTTTACAACAAAAACGATTTCATTCATAAACGCAGGCGCAAATTCTACAAGCGACCTCGCTTCATTCATAAACACATCGTCGTGACATCTCCCAGAGCATGCCTTTGCCTACAAGCGTCTTTTCGCGACGATGGCAAGAGCTAGAAATCATAAATTGAACCACTTTCTGATGCTTCTTCACAGAAAGAAGTCAGAAAAGTGGCAACAACGGAGTTGTCGATTTATAATATTTGTCCATTCTAAAATATTTTTCGTTGACTCGCAAAAGTCTGCGTCGATATGTATGCATGCTCATACATATGCATACATATTTACGCTAGTTTGTGGGCGAAGCTGTTACAGCGGCAAGGGATTGACCGCTTCCCATTCGCTTATTTTTTTCGGCACAGCTTGGATTTTCTATCATCACGCAAGTGCTAAACCAATGAGCGAGTTAATTTTTACGTTAAGTAAAAATGAGTCAAAAGAATATATTTTGAGCTGCACCGAAAAGTGTACTCTTTATTTATACTCTTAAGACTAACTTATTACATGTTTCTTACTTCTATTTATACTAACTAGTATGTTTACTTATTACTAGTTGATACTTTGTTAAGGTACAGATTATATTATTTGTTTAGGTTTGTTTACATACATACATATATATTGTTTGCTTAAAAACATTTGCTTTGATAAGGTTGTTGTGCTATTCAAACTCAATGTTTTTTTTGATACTTGTTTGTTTAGGATTGTTTCTTGTAGTGATAGTGCATTTCAATTGTTCGAACTCAAGGTTGTTTCTGCATTCTGTTTACTGAAACAAAAGGTTGTTTTGATGTTTGTTACTATTATAAGGAATACATTCCTTAACTAGCGCGACAGATATTAGAATACACACGTTCTTAGGGACACAGGTATTGAGGCAGCTGCACAACTACATAACTGTGTCCCTAAGAACGTGTGAATTTTAATATTTGACAGATGTCGCTTGCAGTTTGTCGTGCGCAATGTGTACAAAAGCTGGTCAGTTCCATGAAAAATCGCACCAGGCTCGTAGTTGAAGCTAAGGGGGGTCACACTAAATACTAAAATTAGTTTAAGATAGTATAAATTGTTAAATATACATATTCATTAAACTGTAGCTTAAGTACTTTGTGTAAAGAGTAATGTGTAAATTCATATTTTCGTACTTTAAAATTTTCCCTCTCGTTGTTCTGTTTTTATTTTGAAACATGCTAATTTAATATTTGCTAAATAATAGTTCTGCATTAAAAAAGTATTGAAAATTAATAACAAAAGACGTTATTTTTGCATGCAAAGTCAAAAAATATGTCTTTTTTCAGTGTGTAAAGAGTTTCTTGACATACTGTATATTACTTTGACTCATTTTTACTTTATGTAAAAATTAACTAACGCAAGTTATACTGCGAAGTGCTCATAAATAATCAAACGAAGATCGGGGTCAGCAATTTAGAACGTTACACGTCGTGCTTTATTCAATCTCCAAAAAAAAGTAAGTGTTGCAAAATGACAATTCAATTATAAAAAGTTACATAACATTTACCGATAGATGGCAGACAACTCGGCGCAGTGCTGCCAAAAAATTTTTATCATAGCGCCATCTGTAGAATACTTACTCAATGCAATCAATAATTACCGCCATCTGTCACTGCCAAATAATAGACAAAGAATTTGAAATAAAAAAAAATTCGATTGAAAATTGAGATGTAAGCTATCTTATCAATAGACAAATAATTTGCGATAAAATATTCCATTATTCTCACTTATTCAATTTTTGATGTTAGGATAACCTGCCACATGTTACTTAGACTGTAGTGTATATTAAATTCATATTATAGTGAATACCGTAAAATTATTCTGGCTTTTAAATAATTAGTGCTTGATTGTTCAAAACTTTAATTAAAATATATTCATGTAAGTATTATCACATTGTTATATTATTAAATTTGTTATGCATTAAATCGCTGTGTATGATATACTTATGTATGTCTTGCGATGATTTTTCTTTTATTTTTGTTTTTTTTTTAGGGATCGTCATCCTACGTGAGTGGTGTACCCACTAAAACACTCCCCCCTTCTATCATGGAATGTTTTCCCCTACCCCGGGGCCGCTTTCGCATTACTTCAGGGCAAGGTTTCCAAGATGGACCCATTACAGGTCTATTTCTACTCTCCCTGCGTCCAGGGATGCCTGCGATTTTGTAGCCAGCATCAAGCTATTTGGCTCGTCTTCTATTGGCAATCTGCGTCCATGTCTCTTTTTTTACTGCGTAGAACGTGTTCCACGTACGACGCAATTATATAATCTCTTAGATATCATATCATTTTTTCTAAGAGATTTTCCGCACTTAGTTCTCCGAGTTTGTTTTGTACAGTCCTCCGTGCTTCTTTCCACCGGTGGCACTTGAAAATGGTATGGTTTGCATCGTCTAGTGGTTCGTCTCCGTAAATGCATGCTGGGCTTTCTGCTTTTCCCACCTTGTATAGGTATTTTCGGAAATACTCGTGACAGGACAGCATCTGTGTTATATAGTAATTTACCTCGCCGTGTTTTCTACTGTGCCACTTCTCTATTTCTTTAATCAGTTTTACGGTCCATCTTCCTTTGCTCTCCCTTGTCCACCGATCTTGCCAGAGTTCGAGAGTTTGCTTCCTCGCTTTCCGTCTTTCTTCCATAGCCAGAGTTGTCTTCACTCCTTTGCGAGAAGGTCTGTTGGGATGACGCCGCTTATCACTAGCACTGCGGATTCGGATACAGTGCGGTACGCCGAGGCGACTCTCAAGGCTGCTGTTCTCTGCACATTAACAAGCACTTTTCTTCTATGTTCTACACTTAATGTAACGGCTGTTCTGTCTGTTGCCCCGGCCGAGCATTTACAATTGGGGATTTCTTTTCCTTGCGATTTCCGTTGTAGCGTCCGGCGTCGCTATGTTGCCTCCCTCTAGTGGGTAGGTGATCCCTCGAGGCCACCCTCTATGCGGTTGTGGATGCTTCAGGCCTTTTAAGCCGAACCCTCCTCTCCTGTCGCTCTTGGTCAGGGACTGCTTATTGGGTATTCGCAGCTAACCTAAGAACTTTGGCCGTCAACAGTTCGCCAAGCTGTAACCCTTGGTGGCCTGAGCTCAGCCTTATGTCTTGCGATGATAAGAGGTGCTAAGGTTCCAGGATATAAGTAACTAAACTTAGTTATCGAGCTTCCGTTTGCTTCTCATGTTATTGATTTACTTTATTGATAGGTTATGTATAAAGATTGACTTTTAGAGATAGCATTATTAATCACCTTCAAATTATCTGCAAATTGGTAAATAAATTTGTGTATATCGATTAACTATTATCAATGAAATAAATCAATAACATGACAAGCAAACGGAAGCTTGATAACTAAATTTAGTTAGTTTTACTTTAATTAAAGTTTTGAATAACCAAGCACTAATTATTTAAAAACCAGAATAATTTTACTCTATCATCTTCACTACAATTTGAATTTAATTTACACTTCAGTCTAAGTAAGACGTGGCTAGTTATCCTAACATCAAAAATTTAAAAAGTAAGAATAATATAATATTTTGTTGCAAATTATTTGTCTATTGATAGGATAGGTTACATCTCAATTTTCAATCGCAATAAAATTGTATTTCACATTCTTTGTCTACTAGTTGGCAGTCACAATTGTCCCTTAGCTCCAAAAGATTCTATCCGATGGTGATAATTATTGATTGGATTGAATTCAATAAACGGCGCTATGTAAAAAATACAAATATAATAGCACAATAACTACGTATTGCTAAAATTAAGGAATAACCTAAATTTATATTTTTATATTAAAACTCAAAATAAATTTAAGTTATGTGTACCTTACACGTTTAAATTTTTAGAATATATTTAGAATCTGTTAGAATATTTTGGAGCTAACGGGTAATTGTCACTGCCAAATAATAGACAAAGAATTTGAAATAAAAACAAGAAAAAACGTTAACTTCGGTTGCACCGAAGCTATACACCCTTCACAGGTTCATTTCTGTTAGTAACTATGTGTTCAGTTTGTAAGGAAGCTATATGCTATAGTAATCCGTTCTGAACAAGTTTTTTAGAGATTACATTGTTGAGCTAAAAAATAATCTATACCAAATTTCGTGAATATATCTTGTCAAATGTGAAAGTTGTCCATACAAGAATTTGATTCCGATCGTTCAGATTATATGGCAGCTATATGCTATAGTTAACCGATCTGAACAATTTCTTCGAAGATTACATTGTTGTCTTAGAAAATAATATGTACCAAATTTCGTCAATATATCTTATCAAATGTAAAAGTTATCGATACAAGGATTTGATTCCGATCGTTCAGTTTGTATGGCAGCTATATGCTATCGTTAACCGATCTGAACAAATTCTTCGGTGATTACATTGTTGTCTTAGCAAATAATATATACCAAATTTCGTGAATATACTTATCAAATGTGAAAGTTATCCAAACAAGAACTTGATTCCGATCGTTCAGTTTGTATGGTAGCTATATGCTATAGTCAACCGATCTGATCAATTTCTTCGGAAATTACATTGTTGCCTTAGAAAATAATATGTACCAAATTTCGTCAATATATCTTATCAAATGTAAAAGTTATCGATACAAGGACTTGATTCCGATCGTTCAGTTTGTATGGCAGCTATATGCTATCGTTAACCGATCTGAACATTTCTTCGGAGATTACATTGCTGCTTCAGAAAATATTCTATACCAAACTTCGTGAATATATCTTGTCGAATGTGAAAGTTGTCCATACAAGAACTTGATTCCGATCGTTCAGTTTATATGGCAGCTATATGCTATAGTTTACGGATCTGAACAATTTCTTCAGAGATTACATTGCTGCTTCAGAAAATATTCTATACCAAAATTTCGTGTATATATCTTGTCAAATGTGACAGTTGTCCATACAAGAATTTGATTCCGATCGTTCAGTTTGTATGGCAGCTATATGCTATAGTTAACCGATCTGAACAATTTCTTCGAAGATTACATTGTTGTCTTAGAAAATAATATATACCAAATGTCGTGAATATATCGGCCGTTCCGACAAATGAGCAGCTTCTTGAAGAGAACATGACATTTGCGAAATTTTAAAACGATATCTTAAAAACTGAGGGACTAGTTCGTATATATACAGACAGACAGACAGACGGACATTGCTAAATCGACTCAGCTCGACATACTGATCATTTACATACATATATACATACTTATATACTTATAGGGCCTCTGGCGATTCCTTTTGGGTGTTACAAACTTCAGGGTATAAAAAATGCGATTGAAAATTGAGATGTAAGCTATCTTATCAATAGACAAATAATTTGCAATAAAATATTCCATTATTCTTACTTTTTAAATTTTTGATGTTAAGATAACCAGCCACGTCTTACTTAGACTGAAGTGTAAATTAAATTCATATTGTAGTGAAGATAATACAGTAAAATTATTCTGGCTTTTAAATAATTAGTGCTTGGTTGTTCAAAACTTTAATTAAAGTAAAAGTAACTAAATTTAGTTATCGAGCTTCCGTTTGCTTGTCATGTTATTGATTTATTTCATTGATAATAGCTAATCGATATACACAAATTTATTTACCAATTTGCAGATAATTTAAAGGTGATTAATAATGCTATCTCTAAAAGTTAATCTTTATACAAAATGTATCAATAAAATAAATCAATAACATGACAAGCAAACGGAAGCTCGATAACTAACAGCCCTATTCTCATGCCCTCACAAAAGTTACCAACCTCACTACAGTGATGTTTCTCACTATAGTGAGGGTTACCTTATTCTGGCGAAAATTCAAAAGCTCGAATGCTCACTATTATCACAAATAACTGTGACGTGTGAAAGCAGCCATCATAATAGAAAACATGTGTGTTTTTTTGTTTTACATCAATATTTGACATTTTTTAAAAAATATTTGAGTGTTATAACTAGCAGGTAGGAACAGTTCTTTATGTATGCGGCAATTGTTGAGGAGGAGGAATCGGAGAGTAGGAAGAAAATTTTGAAGGGTTTACGAGACAAAAGCGATCTTTTTACTATGCAAGACACAACATTTATAAGTACATTTCTATTCCTAAAATCGCTATGTAAAGTACTTATAGGTGAATTGGTGCCGCATGATGTGCAGAAGTCGAGTATATCTTTTGATCTGCGTTTCCTGGCGTGTTTGTGTTTTTACGGGCATGGCTCTTACAAAAAATACGTTGGTAATAGTTATATGCTTTGGGATCAAGGGCACAATCGGCTCAATCGATTGTACCCATATTGGGATTGTTTCACCCTCAAGCACAGACGCCACTACTCCTCTCTCACTTTTCATGAACCGGAAAGGATTTTTTAAGTTGATGATAAGTTAATTAGAAAAGCGTGTGAAATATAATATCAAACTCTGCCTAATGAAAGCAAAAATTTTAGAAAGCATTTTCAAATCTACTGCATCTGGTAATTGAACAAAAATTAAATAAAATATTTCATTAGGCACCAGAGTTCAATTTTATGATTTTCTACTATCGCTTACATATATTGTTTGCAACAATTATTTCCATCTCCACTCCAATATTCTAAATTTAAGAAAAAATCACATACAATCCGTGAAATAAATAAAGTTATGTACATATGTATGGTCAGACAAATAAGCAATGCTGCCACTCTTTTCCAGTAAATCTTCCTCGAATTTGGGAGATTTCAGAGGAATTTAGGAAATCGCAGAGTTGATTTCTGCATGTATTTCCTAAATGCGAAAAAAAATTTCATTTAGTTGCATTTAGGTATAGAATTTTGTATGGCTAATGCCCGGTTTCATAGTCCATACTTAAGTAGTGCCTAAATAAAATCTTAGCTAAGTATTGTTGCAAACTGAGTAGTCGTTTGCGTTTCACAGTCAATGCTTAATTTCTATAAAATTTTATTATGATATATGGCAACGTTATGGGCAACATATGTTTTACAAATGTCATTCATAAAAATATGTTTGAAATATTTAACTTATAACAGACAATACATAAATTTGCGAGGAAAACTATATCAAAAATTGATGAAAACAACAAAAGAACCCCAAATTTCATCACTAGCGAGTCGGAGCACCTATGAGAACTGAAGGAAAAGTGTAAGCTGTTATTGAGTGCAAACACTTGCCCTACGCTACGAAAGATATCGCTGAAAATTCAAAGCAAATTCAAAACAAAAATCAGCTGTTATTTAAGCATTGCTTAAGCCTCCCATTTTCAGTGCCTAAGCATAACCTAAGTATGAACTGTAAAACACTATTTTCCTGTTTTATTATATATTAAATAAAAGAAAGTTGTGTTAGTTACACCATTTATAACTCAAGAACAGCTGAACCGATTTGGTTGAAAATTGGTGGAGAGGTAGCCTAGAATCGGCGTAAGGACATAGGACACCTTTTACCTCTTTATACCAAAATTTAATAAAACTCATAAATACAAAATTTATATTTCAAATCATAAGCATTTGTTCAAAATTCATGTTTGTAGGAATCATTTGAATATATGCGTACAATTTTAAACAGATTCTTCCTCAAAAATAATACAATTGCTAAGTATTTGGAATAGTAGAAAAGAGCTGCAACCAAATACGCAGTTAAATAGATTATAACTGGCTCAGTAAAACTGATGTCATAACCTTTCCAGCGGACTTTTTCGTCTTTCCACGCCTGAGAACCGGTTCATCATGTGCAGTCCACTAGAATAACTGTCGATTAGACTTCAGTGGGAAATGATGGAGCTATGTTTCTATTGTCAAACACCGACGCAAAAATTCGGTTTTACTACGATTAAAGAGAACTCAAACACTTCTCAGAATCAGTTATTCGTTGTGTTTGTTGGATTATGAACTTGCGAGGCACACACTTTGCCCAGAGCTTTCATCGGTGGATTTTCATGAGCCAAAATACAACAGTATTTTCACAAAAAAGGCAATGCTTCATTGACACACGATATGTTTTATGATCCATTTTTTTGTAAACTAACACAAGCTGCTTCACAAAAATTCAAAATCTCCTTAACTAATAGTTATAATCCAACTAATAGAAATCATATATGTACATAGATGGTAGTTGTAGTATTTTCAGCCACAGTGAAGCGTGGACGGGTCCTCTAGTAAATATATATATATTAGACCTGGCGTTATTGTTTTTTTTTTTGGAATTTTGAGTACGGGGATTGGTCAAATATGCGATTCGATGTAATAATTAATGTGGTAAATTTTTAACTCAATCAGAGTGTGCCAACCTGTGCCATAATGAGGTCAAAGTTCAAAATATAGAAAAATACTTGGTTTTTTTACTGTTTATTTATTAAAGAAAAAATAGAATGACGCAATTTTTCCACAATTTGCATTTCAATCACTAATATATGTCTCAAGAATATTATAAAAGCGAAGTTTTAGTATATGAAGGGAACTTTTGCCTGTAGTTCTCGACAATATGAAGAAAGTATTGTTTATATTCTTCGCTATGAGTTAAAGACCGGTTAAAATCTGTTATTAGTTTTACTTTCCTCTCAGCAGAATCATTAACAGCAGTGACGTTTTTGAGGATTTGAACACCTTTTAAATATTCTGCATTTTCGCACCAGTTTGAGGGATCTAAGTTGAAAAATTTTACGTCTATTTCCAATCGTGAAAAGATATTTCTAGTTCTATGCGTTACAAAACAATTTAAATCTTTACTTATGAATGCGTTCATTTCTTCAATGCTGTCATTTACATTTTTATGCAGATAAACGCCATTTTCGTCATTGCTTTCAAACTCTTTTTCTAGTGCTAGTGCTTCAACCATCTTTCTTTTCACATTTAAGTCCACATTAGAATCGAAAAAGGCGAGACCAACGGCTTTCTCGGACAGATACCATAAGTGGTTTTTCATTTTATCTAATAAGGCTAATCCAAATTTGGTGCTTCGACTGCATTAGTAGTTCGAAACCAATACGGAATATAAAGACGCACCAGGAAAATACACACATTGCGGAATCCATTCAAATGGCTGGAAGACATTTTAAATTGTTTTTGCAAAGCAAACATTTTTAAGGCATATATCGCTTTTGACATAAACCTGGCACGTGACGTCGCGCCAGGTGCACGAAAGGAAAAGTTCGGGATGCTGCCACCTAATAAACATGAGTTGCAATAGCCCTTTGTAATCATGGCGAATGTGGTCTTTTGCTATATTTTTGATGCAAAATTCTTTATTGGCTTCACATTCCTCTGCATTTATAGCACGTCGCACTTCTTCATCCATGATTCCAATTGAAAGATCTTTTAAATTGAAAGTGTTCCATTCCCGCGAAAAACGTTCAAATATGGCAACTTCCGGGCCACAAGATTTTCCAAAATATATTTCAAATACAGCTCGTAGTATGATTTCTGCAATATGATGCCTGCATGGAAACCACAACAAGATACGTTTCAATTTTTGTTCCAGCAACATTCCAGCACCGTTACGTTTACCAGTGTTTGTAGCTGTCGTGTCAAAGCATACCATTTCCACCGAATTTATCATATTCATTTTTTCTAAGTAATTATATATGAACTGGGCGATTGCTTCACCAGTTCCACATTTAATAATTGGAATGGAAATTAATTTTTCTATATTAGCTGCCGTTAAAACAATAGCTAGGAGTTCTACTTTTTCCTTTCCAGTCATTGCAGGAAGTAGTTTACCGTCCCAGTGTAACACAAATGTATCAGGGATCTGAAAAATTTTCGAACTGAGAAGTATTCATAACAAATCCAAAATTAACTTTTATACCTTGAAATTATCACTAATTTCTGTACCATGACGCCGACGATATTCCTTGCGCTGTTTTCTCAAACTTGTACAATTAATAACCAGATCTTCAATATTGTGACCCAAAGCTTTAGATGCTGCAATAATAAAATGAATTGCAAGTGGGGTTGACATATTGCCAGCATCCATGCAAGCAAGCATTCTATCATCTTTGAAGCTTTTTTTACCACGTTTTTTTTTTCAGCTCGTTGGTGTTTGATTCGATCATCAACTGCTCTACAGATTTTTCAGACTCACATTTACTTTCATCACTTACATCATAGTCTACGCTCAACTCTAAAAAAAACTAGTTGAAAGAGAATTATTTATATTATTTGTTTCAGCAGAATTAAATAAATACCTTGAGTGCTTTCCAATCTTTGATACTTTGCTCTGCGTCGATTTTCTTCTTCTAACCTTTGCGCCTTCCGTTTTTCTTTATTTGCGAGACATTGATCTATAGAAATCATGCTCCCAACACGACCTGGCTCTCTTTGTTTAATTAAAAAGTCTCGGTCCTCAGGAATAGCTATCATTTCTAAAGCATCAGCATGTGCAATATCGAATAAATTGTTCAAGTTATCATTGAAATCATTTTCTTTTTTACGAGAACTAGGAAACGAAGATGTACAAAATTTCTGTACTGTTCTCCACTCATCATATAATTTCACCAATTTATAGTCACACGTTCTTTTGTTTAACGTTGAAATACGTGCTCTTTCCCAAAAAGGCAATATTTCCTTCGAAATTTAGCACTTTCCTTAATTGTTTTCTTTTCACACCGCACATAGTAAAAAAAAAAACATTTCAGCACTTGTAGTTTTGACGGTAACTTGCTTCCAGTATATTTTTTTCACATTTTCCTATCAAATATACGTTTGTGTCAGCAGATCTAAGTGTAACAAAATTATTTACAGCCATCACGATATTGCAGTATAACTTTTACTATTTTTAATTATTTTAATAAAGACCCTTTCTTAACCACAGTCAATTTCGCAATGACAAAATATTAAAAGCTCTATTTGCACGTCTCAGTCTGTCTAATTATCAACATTGGCGTATGTGAACCGTAATGTATGAATTTATCGTTAGGCGAGCCACTGACTACATTATCTGCGAAAATTCGAGTTATTTGTTGTTGTGAACTCAGTGAACGCAATTCCACTCAATTCCAACAAAAGTCTTGTGCAGATAATTTGTGTAGTCAGAGGCCCGCCTTAGTTCAATGGAATTTTTACTAATTTACTCTTTTCTAATATTTATAAATTTTCTTATCATTATTGGACATATAGAAAAAATTACTGTGCAAAATATTGAGGAAAAATGAGGTCCTTACATTCTATATACATATAATAAATAAACAGATAACAGTAAAAAAAACCAAGTGTTTTTCTATATTTTGAATTTTGACCTCATTATGGCACAGGTTGGCACACTTTGATCGAGTTAAAAATTTACCACATGAATTATTACATCGAATCGCATATTTGACCAATCCCCGTACTCAAAATTCCAAAAAAAAAAAATCTCATTGTTTAAATGAGTTAAGCATGCACCCCCTCTACCCTGTAAAACAGGCGCATCCTAATACAACAGCGCAATTCACCACAACTAATAACACCACTCAACACAACTCACCACACTTCTACATTATTCAACCCATTCAACCAAAAGGATGAACAAAAGGGAAAGTGGCCACAATTCGTTGACACACAGCGCCGCGTCGACACCTTTCGCCAGCACATACATTTCGGTACACATCTTATCAACAGCACTTCAACTTTCAGTTTGTGACGCCCATCCCACGCATTTAAGTTGTAATAAAAACGTTCGACATCGTCTCCACACATCTCCGCCGCACTAAAGCTGTACACTTCGATCGCCTCCTATCCTGCGCGCAACGCTCAGCTTTTAATTCTAAAACAGCCGGATGCTATCTCAGTAATGCTCCGGATTATGCGTTAGACCACGATCCGAAGCAACTCGTTCGCCAGCACCGGCATCATATTTATTAACTTGTAAAAATACAAATTTAACGCTTTAAATAAAATTGTTAAATACAAACCTAAAATTCAGATATTTTCATTTCAATCAAAGTAGTGGTGTGCATCCCCCAATAAATTGGGTATATATTTAATCACTCATATAAGCTGCGCCAGGTCTAATATATGTATATATATATAAATATACATATATACATATATCGGGTGATTTTTTAAGAGCTTGATAACTTTTTTTTTAAAAAAAACGCATAAAATTTGCAAAATCTCATCGGTTCTTTATTTGAAACGTTAGATTGGTTCATGACATTTACTTTTTGAAGATAATTTCATTTAAATGTTGACCGCGGCTGCGTCTTAGGTGGTCCATTCGGAAAGTCCAATTTTGGGCAACTTTTTCGAGCATTTCGGCCGGAATAGCCCGAATTTCTTAGGAAATGTTGTCTTCCAAAGCTGGAATAGTTGCTGGCTTATTTCTGTAGACTTTAGACTTGACGTAGCCCCACAAAAAATAGTCTAAAGGCGTTAAATCGCATGATCTTGGTGGCCAACTTACGGGTCCATTTCTTGAGATGAATTGTTCTCCGAAGTTTTCCCTCAAAATGGCCATAGAATCGCGAGCTGTGTGGCATGTAGCGCCATCTTGTTGAAACCACATGTCAACCAAGTTCAGTTCTTCCATTTTTGGCAACAAAAAGTTTGTTAGCATCGAACGATAGCGATCGCCATTCACCGTAACGTTGCGTCCAACAGCATCTTTGAAAAAATACGGTCCAATGATTCCACCAGCGTACAAACCACACCAAACAGTGCATTTTTCGGGATGCATGGGCAGTTGGCCACCAAGATCATGCGATTTAACGCCTTTAGACTATTTTTTGTGGGGCTACGTCAAGTCTAAAGTCTACAGAAATAAGCCAGCAACTATTCCAGCTTTGGAAGACAACATTTCCGAAGAAATTCGGGCTATTCCGGCCGAAATGCTCGAAAAAGTTGCCCAAAATTGGACTTTCCGAATGGACCACCTAAGACGCAGCCGCGGTCAACATTTAAATGAAATTATCTTCAAAAAGTAAATGTCATGAACCAATTTAACGTTTCAAATAAAGAACCGATGAGATTTTGCAAATTTTATGCGTTTTTTTAAAAAAAAAAGTTATCAAGCTCTTAAAAAATCACCCGATATGTAAGTTACTTACTGTCTCTGTACATTTTACTTCCTCTAAGAATGAATAAAAAGACATCTACATATGTTTAACTAATTCATTTTATTTCATTTTTTTTACATTTTTTCTTAATTTTTTTTTATTTTTTTACATTTTAATTATTTTTTTTTTTATTTTTTAACATTTTTATTATTACTTATCTAATTTTTCAGACAATTTTTGCTTCTGAGTTGTCCTTTCCGTTTTTGTACGCCTAGGAATATATGAAATTATTATATCTTCTTAATACATATATAAAAATCACGTGCCACGTTGTTTGTTTTCGATGGACTCCTAAACTACTGAACCGATTTTAATGAAATTTTTAACACTGTGTGCAGTTTGGTCCAACTTGAAAGATGGGATAGTTTATAACTCTCCTTATAGTCGCATTATTTATTTATTGCAAATTATTTGTTTATTATTAGCAAAGAGCTATTCACCAGTTGGTGGCGCTAACAGCGGTATTGAGTAAGTGCGGTATGTTACAGTAGATTTCGTAAACATACAGACAAATGTGCCAAAGAAATAATATATATACATATGTACACATAGGCCCTAGAAATTCTATTGGTGCAAATATGAAAATGATAACGAAATAATGCGATTATGCATATTTCATGAAGGTCATCAATTTTCTTTGAAGAAATTAAGTTTATTTGACACATCTTCGTAATAGTCGAAATAAATATAATATTTTTGAAATAAGTTAAAAACTAAAAAATTACATTATTTTTTATTTAATTTTCCCGATTTGTATAAAATTAAAATTTTACCATTTTTCTAAAAAAAATGGTTGATATAATAAAATAATCATTGCATATGTGACCTGTGATAATGCTTCTTTTTACATTCTGTGTGACTTTGTATATTTTTCTTCAAAGCTCTCTTTATTCATTCTCGCATGAATTCAGTCGTTTTACATACTTATATTTTTGCCATTGAACGCTCTCATTTCTGCTAAATATAGCGAGAATGGTGAATTCCGCAATTAATAATTTATATAAGCCTGTTAGCCGTCCAATCAGAACATCATACAGAACTCAATTTGCACCATTTTATGTCTTTATGTTCTCTGGTTGAGCAAGAGCTGTTGCTGTTTGATCGAACTCGACTTACGACAATTTCTCCCTTGACTCAACTTTCAGCGCTACTGCCGTTTTATGCATGAGACCCTATGAGACAGCAATTCATTTACTTATATCTACATGCATACTATATATGTATATGGAGGATGGAGTCATGTGTAGAAAGTTCACGCAAGTAGAAGTTCACGCAAGTGAGGAAAGTTCTCTGATCGCCATTCACTTGGGAGTGGCCAGAAACGATTCTTTTACATATGGCAAATTGTCGGTGATGATTTGGGCACGTATTAGCAGCAAGTGGAGTCGGAGAGCTTGCGTTTATTGAAACACAATGAATTCCTGAGCAATATCTCCATTCTCAAAAACAAATTTGAGGCAAAGTGCGGACAAATTGGCTTTTATTGTCGATAATAAGCCAAAATTTAAATTTAATCAGAACAATGACCCCAAACATAAGGAGCTTCACTGTGCGCACATGGCTCCTTTATGGTACTGCCAAAGATCGCCGATACACACCTCCTCAGAGCTCCGACATGAGACCCCATTGAAAATTTTGCGTTTATCTGAAGAAAAAAGTGGCAAACAGGGCAGCCCAAACACCGCGGCCGCCTTAAAAAGCTAGCAGTACTGGAAGAGTGGCATACGTATAAAATTCCGTTGAATATGACCTACACTAACCTCGTAGTGGAAGCTAAGGGTCATACTAAATATTAAAATTAGTTTAAGATAGTAAAAGTTGTTAAATATATTCATTACACAGTAGCTAAGTACTTTGTGTAAAGAGTTTCTGCTATGTCAGGGCCGTAAACCCATATTTTTTGTTTTACAATTTTCCCTCTTGTTGTATTGTTTTTATTTTTGTGCATACTTATTTAAAACTTGTTTAATAATAGTTCTGCATCAAAAGAATATTGAAAAAAAAAAACTAAAGGCGTAATTTTTTCATGCAAAGTCAAAAAATATGTTTTTTTTTTCAGTGTGTAAAGAGTTTCTTGACATACTGTATGTTCCAGAGGATGAATCTTATATGACTCAAAGCTAAGAGCTGGCATATTAAGTACTAAATGAGAAAGTCACAAAAGTGTTTATTTTACTTTAAGTATCTCAATTCCACCCTAGCTGCATACTTATATATGTACTTACATATTTATACTCTTGCAACCAGTTGCTACAGAGAATTATAGTGTTGTTCAACTAACGGTTGTACGTATTACCTAAAACTAGTCATGATTACGAGTTCGTAGATGGGCGTAATCGGACCATTGCGACGCACAGTGGCACCGCTCCATACATTTCTTGGAAAAAAATAGAAGGAGTAGTCGTACAACAATGAAACTTTGCAGAAACACTTCTCTGAACTAAATTAAGAAATTTTGAAAAAATCTTGGAAAACCGCCCACTGCCACACCCACCTCCCATATAACTGCAATTGCCAAAATTTTTATTTTTGGACCTAGGGACTTGAAATTCGGGACACTTCTTAATTGAGTTCTCCTGATAAAAAAAAATTAAACTTAAACGCAAAGTGACGTTATTTATACCTTTACCTTGACAAAAATCTAATATAATATGCAATGTTTTAATTGAATATGTAACAGGCAAAAAATTGTGTTAGTTTTTATTTGTAATATTATGCAAACACCATATCTTTAACAATGGGATCTAGTTCTAAGGAAACTTTGTTCGAATGACGCCTTAAGCTACTTATGTAAGGATCCGAAGTTATAAGAAGTCTGTTGAAGACATCAGTATTTGGTGAAATTAAAATCGATGTTACTAAAAGGGACGGTAATTGGCGGTTGTTTTTTTTTTTAATTGAAAGTACAGGCTCGGAACTTTAATTTTTTTATAGTAAGAGGGCTAAGCAAGGCAAAGCACATAAAGTTTTCCATCAAAAAAAGAAAAGTTGAAATTTTTTAGCATAATTTTTGAAAAATTATAAAAATTAGCTTACTTTGCCAATTTCAATAATTTTTTTTTTAAACAAGTAGGTGCTATATTTTTACTTTACTTACTCACAACAAAAATTCTTTATTTGGACAATAATTTTAATCTGATTTTATTGAATAACTTTCCGTCGACTTCTGTTAGCTTTTTTAACTATAAAATTTCACTTTTTATAAAAAACCTTGTTGAATTTTTCTTATCCAAATATTTCTTTACAAAACAAAATCATTAAAGTTTTGGAATTGGAAAGTGGAAAATCCTATTTTTTCCGCCGAAATGCCACTGTGCGACGCCCACAAATCTCGTTAACCGAAAACCTATAAAGTTCCATAACTAAGCACTGAATATCTATATCTTCTATCTATATAAATAAAAATGAATTGTTGTTCGTGAGTCTGATTAAAACTCGAGAACGTACTGGGCCGATTGAGCTGACTTTGGTTTTCAAATGTTTGTCAGCGAGTCCAGGGGTAGGTCCAAACGGTGAGCAAATAAGGAAAAATTACGAGAGTAAGATAGAGTAAAACGACAATTCCATTTTCCCATATAAAAAGTTGACCTACTTACTTGCTGTCAAACATTTGACGGTATTTGTACTCTCAGTTCCACTTGAATTGAAGAACGCATTAAAACAAGACTTTTGAATCGACAACATAATATCAACTTTGCTCATAACATCGTGTATTTAAATTTCAATTTCAAATTTCGAAATATATAAATATAATTAATGTGTTGACATGTTTGATGGTGCCAACCTTACAGTGTTACCAACTCTCAAAAATACTTTTATTATAATAACGGGGCATCTCTGCCTGTGCAGACTCCACATTGCTCATTGCTTACTAGATGTAGAGTACTACATAGTCTGTCATATATCGTAAGCTAGAAGCTGTCTTTTCAGCAGTTTAACAGCGCAGTTTTCATTTATATGAAAATTTCGAAGAGGCAACATATCCCATTTCCACATGATGCCGACGGCATTTTAATTTTGGTAATATGAAAATTTAGAAGAGCGAGTTAAAGACGGTTGTGTTATATTATAAATTATAAAGTACATTTTCAAAATAACATTTAATATTTAGTATAATATTGTTAATTTACAGAACATATTATGCAAATTGGGTTGTGAAGGCTTAAATTTAATAAACTTATACGAGCAAAAATCAAAATATCATTTCTCATTTTAAATTTATTTTTTTAATTGGTATATAAAAGTTATGCCACAATTATTATATAGTAGTCCAAAAATATAAATTTTTATTTTTCCCAGAAATACATTTGTAAAAAAAGGATCTTTATCCTTTCTTATTATCTTATTTTTTCCAAAAATACATTTGTAAACAAAAGGATATTTATCCTTTTTTTATGTTCCACACAAAAGATTTAAGCAGTTCAAGAGCTCAAAACGTGCCTTACATCAGCTACCTACCCGACGGCATTTCGCAAATGATAAAATAAATTTTTCAAGAGCTCAAAGCATACGCTACATCATCTCGAACCTACCTACCCTACGCTTTTGCGCAAATGATTATATCATGATAGCAAATGCCCACATGCAGATTTGGCAATGGCAATAACAGTTAGTATTTTATAAATTCTATCCTGTCGAGATGCCCTGAAATAAGTGTATCCGAACGTTCCATTGTTTTGTCATCTCATGTAAAAAGCACGTGTATCCGAACGTTACATTGTTTTGTCCATAAATTTAGAGACTTTTTGCTGCGCTCCTACTTTAACATCCTTGGTTTTGTCATCTCATGTTAAAAAAAAGAAACATTTAATTGGAGAATTAAGAAAGTAATAAGTGTATCCGAACGTTCCATTGTTTTGTCATCTCATGTAAAAAGCACGTGTATCCGAACGTTACATTGTTTTGTACATACATTTAGAGACTTTTTGCTGCGCTCCTACTTTAACATCCTTGGTTTTGTCATCTCATGTTAAAAAAAAGAAACATTTAATTGGAGAATTAAGAAAGTAATAAGTGTATCTTAACGTTCCATTGTTTTGTCATCTCATGTAAAAAGCACGTGTATCCGAACGTTACATTGTTTTGTACATACATTTAGAGACTTTTTGCTGCGCTCCTACTTTAACATCCTTGGTTTTGTCATCTCATGTTAAAAAAAGAAACATTTAATTGGAGAAATATTGAAATACTGCTAAAAGTGATTTTCTTCTCGCTGCTTACAATGCCGAGGAAAAGAAAACGACCTGACATAGGTCGTCGAAGTCGTGTAAATGTCCAATGAACTACTTTACGCTCCAACCGCACTAATGACCAGCGAGATGCTGATAATGATAACAGTCGTACAAGTATGGGAGAATTGCGTTCAAGAGTAAATAACTATCAAGTGGATAGGGGGAGAATGGAACGAGTTCCTACACATTGATCGCAACAGCAGCGAGCACGGGATAACGAATTTAATCGATTCCGCAGACGCAATGCTCCTGTAAACTTCGAACGAGGAGCATTTTCCTACGATCCGGAATTTGATTATAGTGCCGAAAAATCTGTGACGATTGGAGAAATGTCAATCATTTGTCAACATTGTAAAGCATTAAAGTACAGTAGTGAATCTGCAGGATTATGTTGTGCTGGTGGCAATGTACAATTGCCTCAATTGGTTCCACCACCTGAACCGTTACACTCATTAGTTAATGGGATGGAAAGTGAGTCTAAACACTTCTTGGCTAACATCCAAAAATATAATAATTGCTTCCAAATGACATCGTTTGGTGCAACGCATATAGTACAAGACGGGTTCATGCCTACTTTCAAGGTAGTATACCATAATTGTTTTAGTGAAATTCTAATTTGTATTTGAATCACAATTAATTTAACCAGTTCTTAAACAACTACAAATACAAGGACAAATTCATCACCTACTGGGGGCAATGCTGCCAGTGCCAGACGCAGATCATAAATTTTTGCAAATTTATTTTATGGGCAATCAAGATGTGGAAGTTGATACACGTTGTGGTCATAATCCAACTGTCAAGCGAATCATTGTCCAACGACTGCAAACATTTCTTCACGAGAATAATGAATTAGTGAAGATGTTCAAATGGCACTGGATCGATGCCATCAGACATACCAATAATATTGTAATAAGAGCTGACAAAACACCTGCTGGAGAGCATGCAAGGAGTGTTTGACCACCGACAATAGATGAAGTGGCTATTGTCACGTTGTTGGAGAATTTGCAATTGAAACGTGTATATGAAACGCATAGAGCTTATGATGCTTTACAATACCCATTAATTTTCTGGCAGGGAGAAGATGGGTACCATTTTAATATCAAAATGGTTAATCCAACAACAGGTAATTAGATTATAAAAAATAAAATATTTTATATGGTCAATATATAAATGTATTTTTTTATCATATGTACTTCCAGGTGCTGATACACACAAAAAACCATGAATTATTATGCACACAGACTCATGATCCGTGAAGGTGAAGTAAATCACATTTTAATGTGTCAACGGCTCTTTCATCAGTATGCAGTGGACATGTACGTGAAAATTGAGACTGAAAGATTGACATACATCCGTCTTAACCAACAGCAGTTTCGATCTGAAGAGTACATTCATCTTCGCGATGCAATCAATGCTGACGGCAATGTAAATAATGTAGGAAGAATGACAATTTTACCGGCCACTTACATCGGAAGCCCGCGCCACATGCACGAGTACGCTCAAGATGCGATGTCTTATGTTCGAAAGTATGGCCGTCCAGACCTATTTATTACATTCACCTGTAACCCACAATGGATTGAAATAAAAAAAGAACTGCTACACAACCAAACACCACTTGATAGGCATGACATCACAGCCAGAGTTTACAAGCAAAAATTAAAATCTTTAATGAATTTCATTACAAAGCATCGTGTGTATGACCAAGTACGTTGTTGGATGTACTCTGCTGAGTGGCAAAAGCGTGGTTTGCCACATGCTCATATATTAGTCTGGTTGGTTGACAAAATAAGGCCAGAAGAAATTGATTCCATTATTTCAGCCGAAATTCCTGATGAAACGGTTGACCCAAAATTGCATACGATAGTAACTAAACACATGATACATGGACCTTGCGGAGTTTTCAACAACAGCTCACCCTGTATGATCGACGGCAAGTGCTCCAAACGGTACCCGAGAAATTATTGCTGAAACCATCTGGAATCGATGGTTATCCATTGAATGTTTACATCAGTTGAGACTTGGTGGAAGATCTGTAAGATGTCAAGATAAAAGGACAGATTTCATGTAGACACCGTTGGGATTGTGCCGTTCTCGCCCATATTGTCCAAAACTTTTGAAGCCTTATCAATGGGAATTGGTGTAACTCTCAGAATCCATAAAAGTACATATGTAAATATGTTAATAGCAGCAGCGAGACAGGCCATGTCCGCAGTAACAAACACAAATGATGAAGTTCTACTATCAGATGGGTCGTGTAAGCAGCAATGAGGCTATTTGGCGCATATTTTCGTTTGCAATTCATGAAAGACATCCACTGTATTTCATTTATGCTCATTTAGAAAATGGACAACGAGTATTTCAACCCAAATAACTTGAGATAATATCCACCCAGACCATTGACAGGTTTTTCTCAATTTGTAACTGATCACCTGCTCGCGAATTTACGCTGATGATGCTGCGCTACAGGAATGTATCATCAAAGCCTTTTCAGCACAAACAAGGAACACTCACTTGAAGGATATGAAATGTATTTGCCACAGATGCTATAGGCCGTATATATACAGTACATCCTAATAACGATGAATGTTATTATCTTAGATTGTTATTGGTGAATGTTCCTGGTCCGACATCTTTTCAACAATTGCGAACAGTTGATGGACATCTGTGTGCGACTTACCGTGAGGCATGTCAATTATTACGGTTGCTTGAAAACGATTCGCATTGGGATGATACGCTCAAGGATTCCGTGATATCTTCATCGCCGCATCAAATTCGCACACTGTTTGCGATTATAATATCGACATGCCCCAACCGAAGGATTTGTGGATGAAACATAGGATGACACAACTGAGATGCTGCACCGCGTGCGGTTGTGAAATGGAATCCTACATTGAAATTACGGCAGATTCTACAATGACACATTGATCATAATAGGAAGATGTGGTTTGTTGATGGCAACAGTATTGTCGTGTTTGAGCCTGACAGAATCCAATCGTGCTATGCAAGATGCATTAAACCATGAGTTGCAAAGAGAACTCCAGTACGATACTCAAGCTATAACCGAAGCAGTTCGCACAACTGTTCCGCAATTGAACGAAGAACAAAGGATTGCGTACGATCGTTTAACACAAGCTGTAAGCAGTGGGTCTGGGGGTACTGGGAAAACGTTCCTAATTTCATTGCTATTAGCAAAGATCCGATCGCAAAATGAGGTAGCCCTAGCGTTGGCTTCATCTGGAATAGCAGCAACTTCATTAGAAGGCGGACGAACTGCACATTCAGCCTTAAAATTACCATTAAACATGCATATCAACAAACGCCAGTTTGCAACATTGCCAAAAATAGCGCTATGGCTAGACTCTCCAAGTATGCAAATTGATAATTTGGGACGAATGCACAATGGCCCACAAGAGGTCGCTGGAGGCACTAGATAGGACGTTGAAAGATTTACGTGAAAACCAAAACATTTTTGGTAGAGCTATGATACTTTTGTCAGGTGATTTTTGTCAGACTCTTCCAGTAATTCCTCGATTGACTGTTGCTGACGAAATAAACGCATGTCTAAAATCATCAAATTTGTGGCGGCACGTAAAGACACTACAATTAATTACTAACATGCGAGTGTTTTTGCAGCAAGATCAAACTGCGACTGTGTTATCGAAGCAGTTGCTGGATATTGGCAATGGTAAGGTCGCAGTTGACAGCTCGACCGGATTAATGACTTTTCCCACAGATTTCTGTCACTTCACAGAATCGAAAAAGGAGCTTCTACAGCGTGTTTTTCCGGACATTAATCAACAATATAATAACCACGATTGGCTAAGTGAACGAGCAATATTGGCAGCAAAAAACAAAGATGTCGATGATCTCAATGCTACCATTCAGAATTTCCTTCCAGGAGAGTTGTTTACGTACAAATCAGTTGACACGGCCACAAACCAGGATGACGTAGTCAACTATCCTACAGAATTTTTAAATTCATTGGACTTGCCTGGACTACCCCCATATAATTTGAAATTAAAAGTAGGGTCAGTTGTCATCATGCTGCGTAATATTAATCAACCTCGACTTTGCAATGGAACGAGATTGGTTGTGAAGAAACTCATTGAATCGGACCAATACTTCCTTTAGTCCCCATATACCTAATATAAAGATAATCGAACTTTCGGGTGACTTTGTATCGCATATATCGGCAAATACGTGAGCTATGGCAATGAAAATGAGAAAGAGGAAGACCTGTACTCCTTTGGAAAGACCACGTGGAGAAGGACCTGCCCTGACCTGATTCTCCAGTTGGGGGCACGTAGCGAAAAGAAGAAAGGACTGGTGTACTGTTTTTAACACGGCTATAACCGCGTAAGCGCTTTCTACGTCATTAAAGAAGAAGTGTACCTTTGTGCATAAAAAAAAAAATAGATCGATTTGAGCGAAAACTTGACTTACCCGCCATATAACTAATATCAGGATTTTCGATCAACCGGCTTACTTTACTCTATATGATTGTTTTTTTTTTTTTTAATTTTATACAGAAGCAACATTTAAAAAGGCATTTACTTTTATTTCACGGAAAAATAAAATTTTAAAAATGAAGAGAAGTTGATAAAGTTTTTTGAATTGAAGCAGCGTTTTTAGAAAACGCAAATGTTGTCGAACGAAGCGATTCTCATTACAAGATGGAATGTTTATTAAAGAAATAATAGTAGCAGTGCTTCAATGTTTTAGGTAATCTGGAATGAAATTAGCTATAAACATAAACGATATTCCGTTGTGCCGCCAAACAATAAGTCGACGCATTGGTGACATATCTAATTATATATATATGAATTTGAAAAAAAGCAGAATAAAATTTTGAGCGAAATTCTTTTGAGATATTCAAGAGCACTAATAAAATTTTTAATATATGATTAAGAACTGTTGGCGAAAATTTTGGATTTCTCTCGGAAAGATATGCGAGGATGTATTAAAAACGCAACCCGAGATGTATAAACGTATTCCCTAAGGTTTTGGAAAGAAAACAAGGTATTTTCAATTTCGGAAAAAGAAAAACTTGCACGCATCGAACACCTACTACCTTGATAGAAAAAGGCTGATTTTAAATAGCAGATCAGGCGGTATTAACGTATCCACTTCTCACTGCATTTTGCATCAACATGAGATTGTGTTCAAAAACTTTCCAAGGTGGGGAAAGTTATAGAAATTGCTGTCAAAAGTGATTAAAGAAGAATTCCTTGTGGCCATAATGCTCTCATTCATCGAAAGTTTCGACAATTTTTGAAAGAAACTGAGATCAGACTCCAGCGGTGTTCTGCTTCACATAGAAGTTAGGAGTGGCAGAGTTAGCAGAAAAATGTCTTCATCGTCTGTTTAAACTAAAAAAGACGTGATTTTGGTTTGGTCCAAACGCTTAGTTTACGAGATATTCGACCTTAAAGTTAAAAAATTCGCAAAATTCGAACATTTCAAGAAGCTATTTCACCACGTTAAACCCACTTTATTCACATTTTTCTCTTCAAATTAATTAAATTACACTATAAACTTTTAAATAAATCCACATTTTACACTTTTAGCATGTTTTTTATTTAAAAAATCTTTATTTTAAAAATTACATTTTACACTAGTTTGAACCTCATTTGTTTACTAAAAATTACGAAGAAATGGAGCGCTCAAAGTGGAAGGTGAAAAAGTGAAAGATATCGTTTAATATCATTGGAAAAGAATGTATATCGTAAAAAACAATTTGATTAACACATAAACATCGTAAAATAAAACATTTTATAACCTAAAACAGCGTAAGAGTGGAAAAGTAAAAGAGAACGTTTAATATCGTGAGGAAAAAATGTTTATCGTATAACATAAAAAGATAAAAACTTTAACATCGTAAAATAAACATTCGGTAACTCTAAAACAACGTGCAGTTAAGGAACGTCGAAGCGAAGAAAAAGAAAAAGTTATCGTAAAAACAATAAAACTAAAGTGTTTAACATAGAGAGTGTATAGCCAACGTGAAAGAAAAACGTGAAAAGTGAAGAAAAAATATCGTAAGGAACAAATTATCGTAACAAATAAAACTAAATTGTTTAACATAGAGAGTGTATAGCCAACGTAAAAGAGAAACGTGAAAAGTGAAGAAAATTATCGTAAAGAACAAAACGAATAGTTTAACAACAAGAACGTAAAAGTGTAACGTCGAAGCGAAGAAAACGAAAAAATTATCGTAACAACCAAAACGAACTAAGTTACGTTCGAACAGTGGAACAAAAATATCACAATACGTTAAAAATAAAAATAAAATAGAACACAAAAAAAAAAAATAGAACAAAACAAAAACGGAATTAAATAAAATCAAAATAATTAATATACGGTAAATTATTCAACAAAAAGTCTATTCCACAATCCTTAATAATAAAAAAAAAATTGCTAAAGAGAAAACGAATGCAGAATGTCGTAAGTGCGACTACCTACTTGGTGAAACAAAATCAAAAGTCCAAAGGCATCATTACAAACGAAAGTGAATAAAACTAAAGCAGACAGTTTATGGAAGAAGAAGTGGACGAACTAAGCCTAATTTTGAAGTCAATTAAAATTAAAGAGGCAAACAACAAAATGGAGCGAGAAACCAGCGAAATGGTGATACAAAACATCAAACTTATTCAACCATTTGAGGGTGATCGAAACTACTTGGCACTCATTATTCAAGGGGTCGACTCGATCATGCCACAGTCTCCTGTTATATCGGAAGAGACGAAAGTATTCTATCTACACTGTGTTATGTATAAAAATACTCGGAGGCGCTGCATTGGACGTGGTTAGTCGAGAGCAACCACCAGATTGGATGACGCTGAGGCAGTTACTTATAGATGAATTCGGAGAACACACGGCAGTTTCAACACTAACCCTAGAAATACGCAATATTAAATTTAAAAATAATGTTAAGCTACTATGCGAAGAGATTAATTTAGAAGTTTGTAAAGTAAAGGATGTTATCAAACTAAAAAATGAAACTTGCTCAACTAAAATATTTTTGCTTAATTAATTAGATCAAATAAAGAAAACATTAAAAAGAGAATTGCCAAACTATTTAACTGCGTTAATAAACGCAAATCTTGCTACCGACCTTAAGTAAGCAATCAAAATATTAAAAGAAAACGATGTTTATGAAAATAATAAACAATTCTCTAAACAAAAAACAATTAAAAGAACTAACGCAAATTCGAAACTATCTAATTATATGAATAACAATAATAATAGTAATATAGAATATTTTGCAACCAATACGAATCAATTTCAGTTCGTTTCCAATTACAATACTTTTTCAAAAATTATCCATTGTACCAATCAAAATAATTATTATAAAAATAAACCATTTTTCAATGAACATAAAGGCAATCAACATTATACTTTACAAAATAATAATTTTCCAAAAGTTAGACATATACCTTTCAATTCTGCAAACATTTATACTAATAGAAACTTAATTAATTTACAACAAGATAAGATTCATGGGTCAAACCAATCTCGATTAAGACGCTTTGGCTATCCTGAACCAATGGAACAAGATGATGTAAATTTTCACTTAACAGCCTCGGAATTCCCCCACAATTGAATTGAAATTTAATAAAAAATACTATAAATTTTTAGTCGACACGGGTTCATCAGTTAGTTTAAAAAAGCCTGGAATATCCATCGAAAGGATTATTTATGTTCAGCCAATAACAATAACAACAGCGATTGGAAAAGTTTGTCTAAATGAAACCCAAGAATTATTTAGCGATGAACATATGAAAAAACTGAAATTTATCGTTTATAATTTTTCGAACAACTACGACGGCTTACTTGGTTGTAATATACTTAAGCTACTTAAAGCTAAAATTGATCTGGAAAAAAATATGATACATATGAATGGTGTTCGGTATAGCTTTTTCAAGAATAAATCAAATTCTGTAAATTTTGATAATTGCTTCAAGAATTAAATATGAACGAAAATCATAACACTAAAGATAGTAAATTTAGACTTGAACATTTAAATTTAGAAAAGTTAAATAAATGAATAGAACTTTTAAATAAATTTGAAAATATATTTTATAAAGAAGGGGACAAACTCACCTTTACTCATAAAATAAAACATAGAATTAAAACGGTTCACGAAGATCCAATATACATATGTATGTAAAGTCGTATACATATCCTGAAATTCATAAATCAGAAGTAAACAAACAAATAAAAGAAATGCTCGAAAATCAAATCATTTCTCATAATAATTCCCCATATTCAGCACCAATTTGGGTGGTACCAAAGAAGTCAGATGCTTCAGGGAAAAAAAGTGGAGGATTGTTGTCGATTTTCGCAAGCTCAATAGTATTACTATCGATGATAGGTATCCCATTCCAAAAATGGATGAAATTCTCAAAAAACTAGGTAGGTGTATGTATTATTCAACAATAGACTTAGCGCAAGGCTTCCATAAAATAGAAATGGATCCGGCAGATAGGAAAAAAACAGCTTTCTCTACTCAGGGCGGACATTTTGAATTTTTAGGAATGCCATTTGGGCTTAAAAATGCACCAGCCACCTTCCAGAGACTGATGAATACGGTTTTAGATGGCTTAATAGGGAGAGATTGTCTGGTTTACTTAGACGACAATGTAGTATTCAGTACGTCATTACAGGAACTCATAGAATCTCTAGACAGAGTTTTTCGTAAATCAAATCTGAAAATTCAGATGGATAAAAGCGAGTTTTTCAAAAGAGAAACCGAATTTCTTGGTCATATCATAACGCCAGAAGGTATTAAGCCTAACCCTAACAAAATTAAAGCAATTTTAAGTTATCCTGTTCCTAAAACGGAAAAAGAAATAAAACAATTTCTTGGTTTGGCGGGATTTTATCGTAAATTTATTCAAAACTTTTCGGATATAACTAAACTTTTGACTAACTGTCTTAAAAAAGACAATAAAATAAATAGCTCAAATGAGAAATTCGTGGAAGCTATAAACACTATAAAAATCTTAATTACTAATGACCCAATTTTGCCATATCCAAATTATGAGAAAATATTTACAATGACGACTGATGCGTCAAATGTGGCATTAGGGGCAGTGTTAAGTCAACAGGGACATCCAATTTGTTTTGCGAGTCGCACACTCAATGAACATGAGCTGCACTACTCAACTACTGAGAAAGAATTTTTAGCCATGGTTTGGGCTACCAAATATTTTAGACCATATTTATACGGCAGGAAATTTTTAATAAATAGTGATCATAGATTGCAATGCATTGCAATGGCCCCACAACTTAAGGGAACCAAATTCCAAGTTAGAAAGATGGAAGATTTGGCTTAATGAGTATGACTTTGCGTAAAATACATATCAGGTAAAGAAAATCGTGTAGCATACGCTCTTTCTCGTATTAAAATTACGGAATGCTTTTTTAATGAAGAATCTGAATCTAACGTAGACAATGTTCATTCTGCCGATGAAGATTCCGAAAGTTTTATTAAGATAACAGAGCGACCATTAAATGTATTCAAAAATCAAATTAAATTAATAAGAGATGGTAAAAACTCAACCACAATAACGAACGTTTTTTTAATAACCTAATTGTAATTACATACAAAGAATTAACTACAGATTATATTAAAGATATAATTAAAACCCATTTATTAAAAAATAATACAACAATTTTTTACCCAATGATACTGATTTTATACAATTTCAAAACGTTTATAAGACACTAATAACATCAAGTCGCAACAAGATTTATCGGTGTACAAAAGAATTAGAAAACATTACAGATTTTGCAAATTTTAAAAGTAAAGTACTTGAAATCCATTTAAGTGGACTTCATCAAGGTATAGAGAAGGTTGCAAAATGTTTTAAATTACAGTATTATTACCCCAATTATCTTAACGAAATCACCAAAATAATAAATGAATGTGAACTGTGTAATCATTGTAAGAACGATCATATTTCTAACAAAATGCCGTTCAAAATTACACCACCAATTTACAAAATAAGAAAAAAATATGTTGTAGATTTTTGGAAATGGAATAATGAATATTATTTAACATGTATCGATTTATACTCCAAGTTTGCTATGATAGAAAAAGTTAAAGCATTGAACTGGCTAGAATCCAAAAAAGCATTGCAAAAAATTTTTAATTGTATGGGTACTCCAAAAAGTTTAAAAATCGACCAAGACCAAAGGTTTAAATAATATAAACATTAAACAATGGTGTAATTCATTAAATATAAAAGTAAAGAAGTAACCACCGGTAAAACTGGTATAGGCGACATTAAAAGACTGCATAAAACTTTAAATGAAAAACTTAGAATAATCAACACTTCAGGTGATAAAGAGCTAATATATTTAGAAATTGAACAAACACTTTTCACTTATAACCATATAATTGTTCACTCTACTACCAATGAAGTTCCCAATCTTTTTTAATAAAGAGTCACTAAAACAAGATCCTCAAATTATTAAAGAATAAATAATATAAATAAAAACCGTCAAGAAAAAGATATTGACACAAACTTTGTAAACGCAGAAGTTTCGAGGAAGAGATTAGATAAACTTAGTAATCCATACAAAAAAGTTAGTCTTATTAAAACTGAAGAAGATGGCGAAAATCATATTGTAAAGTTTAAAAGTCAAAATGTAAGAAAATATAAAAACCAATTTAAAAGAAAAAAGAAAACCAACTAGAACTAAATATAAGAATTGAAAATTGTATCTTATCAATCTTATCATTCCTTTTTACTTATTCATTACTACTTAATCATTTTTATATGGGCCATACCATCAATTGGCGACATTGTTTTGTACCCGGATTTCTCCGATTTTGACGAAACCTTAGAATATCATAATATAAACCAAAATAAGAATATCTGTAAACTTTTTAGTAGTCAAAGTTGCTCCATTGTTTTTTGACGCGCAATTCAAATTGAGATCAAGCGAAAAAATGACTACTTCTTATTTTTTAAAGACTCCCTAAAATTGAGTGAAAAAAATTTTGCAGTTATCCACTTTATGTAAAAATATCTCAGCTTTCTTGATAAAAAAATATTTTCAAAATTAAGCGGCACCATTTTACATTACTTGGCACCATTTACATTAATCGACGGCTATGGTTTATATAAAGTTACAAAAATTTTATTTAATAAAACTATTATTCGTTATAAAAAGTTAAGCATTTTTAACTTTTTTTTGATTATTGTATACACTCTAAAGGGTGGTTACTACGGCCCTGAAGTTAACCGACTTCTTGAATAAAGAATATAATATAATATTTTTTTTGATAAATATTTAAAGTTTTCAGACAAATTACATACATAATTTTGTTATGAATCTCATACATCTGGAAGCACACTGAATAGTTTTTCGTTGAATCGCACAAACATAATGTCTTTTGTGAAAGTCGTTTGGTTGTAGTGGTGCCCATCCCTGGAAGTAAGTATTACTTAGCAGGTCTACAGACTTTTCCCTGGATATCATCCAGCTGTGGTCTGGCTTCTGAAGGTATCCAATGTTGCGCTTCGATTGTGCTGTTATTTTCCAAGTCCGACTTTTCCGCCGTATTCTCAAAATGTTTACAAAAAGATTTCCACATATTTCTTTTTTGCTTTCCTTACTTCTTTTTTATATGACCTCAAGAGAGAGGTTAGCTAAATTAAATTGTTTCTTGTAATTTTTTTGCAAGTTCTTAAGTACGGGAGACCACCTTGGGAGTCTAATTCTTCCTCTACTACGTTTTATTGGAAAAGCCACTTCTAATGCTTGTTACAAAGAGCTTGTGAACTGTATAACGACGTTGTTCAAGTCCTCTTTCTTATCTGATTGTAATGGCGGAATCATAGCTCTGAGCTCTTGCAGGTGTAACTGCCAGCTCGTTTCCTTTGATTCCTAAAATTTTTTATCTTGTTTACATTCTCTTCATATATGCATACAATGTAGCGGTAGGCCGAAGAGGAGTGTTCTTCAAGAACTCTCTATTGGGTTAATTTTCTTATTAATTCTTTTGACATGAGTGTAATGTCTAATACCTCCTTCCGGTTTCTTCTTATAGATGTTGACATATTACCTTTGTTACATAACACTAGCCTAGTACCTAGTAAATACTTGTAGTTAAAGAGCAAATTACCGGACATGCCCCATACTGGTGCGCGGCATCGGAGTCGCCTTCAAATATAATCAATCACTTGAATGCTACGCTTGTCCCGTGCCAGCTATTTCATCAGCTAAAGATGGTACTTCTTTTCTCGATACGGCAACAGCCACTGTATTTGCTACTGCCTGTCTCCCAGCTTACTGATGTGGTGTCATGGTGTCAGAATCACTATGGCTGTGTAAGATGAAAACTTTACGATTTTGATTAGCCATTATACATGTCTTAGCATTACCGTTGCAGTTTGTCATGTATAAATTATAACCCGGTGTCCTCAACCCGCAAATAAATCATCCAATAACCCAATGCATTGGTGCAAACCGGGAATCCTACCCTCACCCTTGATCGGGATGGAATACCCTTTCTTAGCCACCGCTACTGGGCTTGGCTGGTAACGAAAACTTCCCGGCAACCTTGGTTAGTTGAGGCCTTGTAGAGCTGCACTGTTCGCTCGTTATCACAAGCTATCATCTTGAATTGGTCCTGGTACCATCCGGCACCTTCACCTTCTTGGACAGTCAATAGATTATTGAAGCTCTTTCTTGGATGACGGTTGCAGCTGCACTTTTCTCAGCTGGTAGATATCACCTCGCTTTTCCGCATACCTTGCCGTTACTGGGTATTCCACCTTAAAAATTGGCCATTTTCTGGCACGCATTACCAGCAACATTACTTTTGACATCTCCTTCCTCCCCCTACATGTCAACTACACTTGTGGTGTTAACTCCCATGTTATTGCCAGCCTTGGCGTCTAGACCAAGCTTCGCTCTTGTCTTTGCGTTGGCCGTTCTTGGGCTCGTGGCATACTTGTGGGTACAACTAGCACCCTCCGGCATTTTTAAAAGGAGATATACCCCAGAAGGGCTATTTTTATACGGAGGGTGCCAGGTATGTGTTCGAAACTGCGCTATTTAAGGACTCCAAGCAGGTTGACCCTCGGTACCGGTCGATTGCTTTACACCTTGGTTTTGGACACTCAGCCAAGATTCCTTATCTGGATGGTGTGCTACTGAAGAGTAAAGAACGCCCACATAAAAAGTCTGACCTTAACTAGATATCTCACTAGAGGAAGAAGATCTCTTAAACAAGATTATACCTTGTCTGAAACGCCGTTAGGTATAGATTTTTCACAAAGGACCCCTACGATCCATAGTAGCTCAAACAGGCTGCATGGCTCTTAACTCTAATCAGTCAAATGTCAGGGTATAGGTATATCTTGGCAGGTGCTTTCTAAAGCTGCTCGGAAGTAGTGCGTGTCGATCCTCTTTTCACAAGGGACTCCTACGATCCATAGTAGCTCGAACAGGCTTGACTCCCATTCTATTCAGTCAAACGACAGTGTATAGGTATCCGGTCAGGCGCTTTCTAAAATTGTTTTAAAATCGACAAAGAGGTAGTGGGTGTCGGTCTTTTTTTCATTTAGTCTTTTCTCTAAGATTTAAAGGGCATGGTGAATATCTGGTCAGTTGTTCATATCCAGACCTAAAGCCACACTGACAAGGTCCAGGATCAGTTTTTTGGGATTTAATCTTTCACACAGTACGCTTGAAGCTTATCCCATGGTCCCCCATTATTTAGATTGGGCAGAGCACACTTAGGTTCCAATCGTTTGGCATGCTTTCGTCCAACCATATTCTACAAAGGTCGGCAATTCATCATCTCCCATCACTTTGTTGTTATTCAAATTCTTCGTGGCGGGGACAGCTCTCATAGGAACGCTCATACAAAACATCTTTGGTCCTTCTCTTCCGCCTTCACTTTAGCTCGCCTTCGAACGGATATTTTTTATCTCCTCAGAAGATACTACATTTAAGACCGAAAAAAAATCATTTGTGGCCATTACTAAGTGAATGATGCTCAGAGAACTTTCCTCACTTGCGTGAACTGCTACACATGACTCCATCTTCTCCCCATCTATCCTAGTGCAAACACCATTCGAGCAGTTTAAATAAATTAAAAAATATACCTCAAAATTCCAAATTTGTTCATGGATTATAACAAAGATTTATTACAAAAATTGATAACTCTACGCTCCGATTATAAGTTTGTGATAAAATTGAAAAAAAAAAAAAAAAACGGAATAAAGGATTGATTGTTTTGATATATTTGGCCAGGTTACCTTTTATATTTTGGGATCAGAGAACATAAACAACATTTGCATGCGTTTGAATCAATTTCCGAAGCACTTTTGCCACTCTGATTGAGATATCTTCACAATATATCTTTTGAACACATCACCCGCTTCTTCAGGTGTCGAAAAACGTGGTTGGATTTCCTGATTTCTTGAAGGGCAACTGGCCAACAAATAGTTGCATACCACTCAAATTTACTGTTTCTGTATTATTCTAGTAAATTGATTGCGAGATGTTCAGTTTTCTAAAAGAAAAGTCAAAAATTTGCTTGGAAGTGCTTCGTGCGAGTTAATACCAGTATCAACGACACTTATACACAAGTATATGTGAGACGCTGATAAAGCCAGTTCTGCCCGAATCAAATAAACAAGAGTATCAAACACTAGATTTTGAACTCAAACCACACCACACCCAGAATGCAAGACATGCATAGGCCGCATGATAAACAATTATTTACAATAAATAATCAAATAAGGCTTTAGACTTAAGCCACAAGACATGAATATGTTATCAGCTTAACGAATAATTTATAACCCATAGCATAATACGAAAACATGTTCATTAAGTATTTGAATTTCTAGAATAAAGAGCATATTCTGCAAAAGAAAACATATATTTTTTTAACCATTCATAAGTATATGAATTAACTGGGGGCTCAACCGCTCTTTGCTGGGAATGAGGAGATCGCACAACAGGACATCGGCATCCTTAAGAATCTTCGAAGCGCATAAGAACTACATCTGAATCCTTAAGCTGAAATCTTTAGTAAAGAAAGCCAAAATTTTAAATCGTCCTTAACGAAGACAGACACTCAGAAAATGAGTCAAGAAGCAAAACGAACAAAGCGAAACGAAGACATAAATCCTTCGGCTACAGTCCATACCACTCCTGAAAACTACATAATGTCCTACATTCAGAATCAGTTCTCGAAATTGGACGAAGAAAGGAGAAAGGACAAGGAGTTAATATTACGGATGTTCCAAACTACAAATCGTAATACTGGCGAAACTTCCACTCCAACAATATACCAAGAAGCCACGGTGCAGTACCAGAATATTACACAGGTACAAATGGAAGTCATAAAAGAATTACCTACTTTCCAAGGAAACAAAGAAGAATATACGATATGGAAGTCACATATAATGAAAGTCATGGAACCACTCCAAGTATTCCAGAACACACCTCAATTCTACAATATCCTTACCACCTTCAGACGAAGAGTGCATATATGTTACTTGAATGCAACAACACATCTCTCAACTTCTACAGTATCATGGAAGCTTTGGACGTATTATATCACGAACGCACTGTATGAAATACAAGAACACATGAAGAACTTGGCACAACACCCAACCTCAGCCAGAACAAACCTTTAGACACATGGAAGAAGCTGACGATACATCGAGTACTTTTTTGGGCTAAAAGTATGGACTACCTTGCCTTACATTCAAAGATGGTCCAACACAACAATAAGTAAATATCATGACCGACTCAGGCGCTACATACAACTACATATCAAAAAAATGCAGAATAGGTAAGAGTATATCAATAGATCCTGTATGGACAAAATCAATGCATGGATATTTCATCATGACTAGTAAAAAAATAATACATCCGTTAAGCCATGATTTACCATTCTTTGAATTAGAAGATATTAAAGATTTTGATATGATAATAGGAGTTTGTAGAAAAATTAAATGCAGAAATAGATTTCACGTCACTACAATTAAAATATACAAATAAAAACAAAAATCAAAAAGTAAATTACACAAATGTTAATAAAGATTATGAAGAGGAGACTAGAGATAGAATTAGGAGAAATAATAAAACAGAAAAGTTACTATTTACCACAACGATAGAAGCAACCATTAGGACAGAAAGTAATGAACCTGTTTGAACGAAACAAGACCAATATCCGTATGCAGATAACGATTTCGTCTATTCAGAAATAAAAAAATTATTAAAGAATAATATAACACAGCCTAGTAGAAGTCCTTATAACTCACCAGTTGGGACAGTATAGATGAAAATGGAAAGCCCAAGAAAAGATTAGTGATAGATTTTCAAAAATTAAATTCAAAAACTATAACGGATATAGATATCCGGATATAAATATGACAATACAAGATCTAGAAAGCAGAAATTCACCAAATTATGATAAAAAAGAAGATAGGGGAAAAACAGCATTTTCCATAAATGGAGCAAAATATGAATTCATACGAATGCCCTTCGGATTAAGAAATGCACCCTCAATAAATAAATATGCATTTGTATAAATCGACGACGTGTAAATATATTCCTCGACACCTGAAGAACATATTAAACACATCCAAATAATAGTAAACGCATTACATAAAGCAAATATTAAAAATCACACTTCTTTAAAACTCAAGTCAAATATTTAGGATATATAATAACACATAATAGGATAACGAGTAGATCCAAAGAAAGTAGAAACATTAGACAAGTATCCGATACCTCAAAGCAAGTGAAAAGAATTAAGGTAATTTTTAGGTATGGCGGGATATTAAAGGAAATTTTACAAGGATATAACAAAATAACAAAACCACTAATCATTCATCTACAAGGAGAAAAGGGTATAACAAGTAAAAAAATGTCAGCTAAGAAAGAAATTAAATTAGATACAGAAGCTATAAATGCTAGACAAAATAAATAAATAATAAAATACAAATAATTAAAACAAAATTAAAAGAACAAGTTGAACTATTTCAACCAGATTTCTCAAAACCTTTTGATTTAACTACAAATGCGAGTAATTTCGCCATAGGAGGAGTTTTATCACAAGAAAAGAAACCTATATTTTTTATATCAAGAACATTAACAAAAACTGAAGAAAATTATGGTACAACGGAAAAAGAATTATTAGCAATAGTATGGGCTATAGGAAAACTTAGGAATTATATTTACGGTATAGCAGATTTAACTATACACACTGATCACCAAGCATTAATATTTTCTATCTCGGACAAAAATCCAAATATAAAACTAAAAAGATGGAAAAATTTTATACAGGAATCTGGAGCAAAATAGTATACAATACATACGCAAAACAAACGATAAATTCCTTTAAAAATCAAATCATATTAAAGAAAACTAAACGAAGTAAAAAAGAAACACAAACGATTTTTCCAAAGTATTACATAAACATTATTGAATATCAAAACACTGACTATTTAACAAAAACCTTAAAGGAATTTTTTACACCTAACTTCAATAACGCGATTAAAATTGATGAACAAGAGCTATTCACAATAAAATTACTACTAAGTAAACATTTTCTAAACTACAAGCTCTTTATAGCACAAAATCTAGTTGAAGACACAACAGACAAAAACAAGCAATTGGAAATTATAACAAATACACATAACCGAGCGCATAGAAATGAGAAAAACAACGCGATGGAAATTAGACAACAACATTTTTGGCCCGATATGGTGAAACATATCAAAACTTTGCACTTTGAAACTGTACAAATTGTTATGAACAAAAATACGAACGTAAACCAACAAAGCAACTGATAGAGAGAACACCAGCAACAAATCTACCAGGAGAATCTGTAAGTATGGAATGCTATTCCCACATAGGAAATAGAACATATATAACTAGTATGTGTAAGTACTCAAAATATTTATTAATAAGAGAAATACAGACAAAGTCAACACCGTAATGGACAAACCAGAAGAAGTTCTCACACTTACATACCCATGTACCCATATTGTGAAACCTACAAACCGACAATGAGAGAAAATTCACTTGTATGTCACTATACAGACGACTAGATATAACACATAATCATTGTGTGTCAGCTCATTCGACATCAAACGGTGCAGTTGAACGCTTGCATAGCACACTAATAGAAATCGCTGCAACATTAGCTAAACAAAATAACACCGATCCAGTTACGGAAATATTTAACCCTTTCGCCCCTACTGGGACAATATGTCCCAGCAAACTTCAAACATGGGTATAACTTTTAATTTTGATCCAATTACGCATTGAAATGTACCCTATAAAGCCTTGAAGTCTTCTTTGATGATCAGTAACCGCATTCCGTTATTATTGACATCAATTTCCCGTTACCGAATATTTTGCACAGACATATCGCGAAATTTCATCAGTCACGCGTTGTATTTCAATGTGAAACGTTTCAGTTTTTATTCGTAATATTCCGCTTGCTTTACGGTTTAGGTGTGAATAAAGATAATTCCTTCGAAATTGGAAATAAATTGGATTGAAAAAGGTAAGTTTTTTTATATTTGTAACTACATTGGGACATATAATCCCAATAATGCATTTGTTTGGGATAATAATATCCCAATATTTGTTTATACCATTAGATGTCTACAAGGAAAAAATTGGGTGAGAACAAAATTGCTGATTATTTTTTACAAGAGGATAGCCGATGATTTTAGTGCCTCTGAGTCTAGCTATGAACCATCGGATGACGATGACGAAGATGCGGAAGTTCCTGTAGCAAACGCTAAATATGTAAGCAAATCAGGTGATGAGTCTTCTTCTGAATCGGAGTTGGATGACGATGACGGTCAAGTTTTAGGCGATCATCTTAATTCTTTAGAGAACAGTGAAGATCAGCCATTAGGCAATAAATGTAGCTGGACAAAGTTTGACGCCGGCGTCATTTAACAAAAACTTTAAAATAAATTTTTACACCTAACTTCAATAATGCGATTAAAATTGATGAACAAGAGCTATTCACAATAAAATTACTACTAAGTAAACATTTACTAAACGACAAGCTCTTTATAGCACAAAATCTAGTTGAAGACATAACAGACAAAAACAATCAATTGGAAATTATAACAAATACACGAACTGAGAAATGAGAAAAACAACGCGATGGAAATTAGAAAGCAATATTTTTAGCCCGATATGGTGAAACATATCAAAAACTTTGCACGAAACTGTACAAATTGTTATGAACAAAAATACGAACGTAGAGCAACAAAACAACTGATAGGGAGAACACCAGCAACAAATCTACCAGCGGAATGTATTCCACATAGGAAATAGAACATATATGTGTAACTAGTATGTGTAAGGTACTCAAAATATTTATTAATAAGAGAAATACCAGACAAAGTCAACACCGTGGACAAACCAGAAGAAATTCTCACACTTACATACCCATATTGTAGAAACCTACAAACCGACAATGAGAGAAAATTCACATCGATAACTTGTGTGTCACTATACCGAGGACTACATATAACACAGGAGGATGGAGTCATGTGTAGAAGTTCAAGCAAGTGAGGAAAGTTCTCTGACCCCTTTCACTTGGCAGTGGCCAGAAACGATTCTTTTACATATGACTCAAGCAGCTCACGACTTGCGGTCTTTGACCAAGTATCTTCTGGGTAGCCTAAGAACATCCGTTTGAAGACGAGCTAAAGTGAGAAGGCGAAATATGCCCTCCGCAGGGTTGTGCGCTGGGTTTGGGACCCGCCACGTAAATAATCATACCAATGAAAAATTACCATCAGCCTCGGCAGAGAAACCCCCCTTGTGATGCCGGCCATGGCAAACGAAATAAGGACTGCGATATTAAGGCATGCACTTTGAATGTTTGGTCGATTGATTGGGAAAGTGCCGCTGCCCAGCTGGTTGATGTCCTTGTGAAAATAAAGGCTGAAATCATCGCCGAAATGCGATGGACGGAACAAGAACAGAGACGAAGTAGGTCCTTGTGGCATTAAAGGAGCACAAGTTTGGTGTTGGATTCGTGGTGGGAGAGAGACTCCGTCGCCGAGTACTATCTTTCACTCCGGTAAATGAACGTCTAGCCACAATCCGCATCAAAGCGAGGTTCTTCAACATATCGCTGATTTGCGTCCACGCTCCGACGGAAGAGGAGGACGATGTGACCAAAGATGCCTTCTATGAGCGCTTGGAGCGCGCTTATGAGAACTGCCCCCGCCACGATGTCAAAATCGGGCTTGGCGACTTTAACGCTAGGGTGGGCAAAGAAGGCATATTTGGCACTACGGTCGGTAAATTCGGCGTCCACGACGAAACATCCCCTATGGGTTGAGGCTGATTGACTTCGCCGGGGCCCGAAATATGGTTATCTGTGGTACTAGATTCCAGCAAAAGAAAATACATCAGGCTACCTGGCTGTCTCCGAAACGAAAAGCCAACAACCAGATCGATCATGTTGTGATAGACGGAAGACACGTCTCCAGTGTTCTAGTCGTGCGTACGCTCCGAGATCCTAACATCGACTCGGACCACTATCTTGTTGCAGCCAAGATTCGCACCCGGAGGGAACACTTCTCCAGCCTGCTGAATGGCAGTGAAAGTACAACACCAGGAGAAGGCGAACCCGATTCCCCAATCTATGACGATGGAGCAGACGTTCCATTGCCCTACCATGAAGAAGTTCGAATAGCAATTACCCGCCTGAAGAACAACAAAGCGGCGGGGGCCGATACATTACCGGCCGAGCTATTCTAACACGGCGGCGAAGAACTGATAAGGAGCATGCATCAGCTTCTTTGTAAAATATGGTCGGAAGAAAGCATGCCCAACGATTGGCATTTAAGTGTGCTCTGCCCAATAAACAAAAAGGGAGACCCCACAATCTGCGCCAACTACCATGGGAAGCGCCTCCTCAACATCGCGTATAAGGTTCTATCGAGCGTATTGTGTGAAAGATTAAAGTCCACCGTCAACAAACTGATTGGACCCTATCAGTGTGGCTTTAGACCTGGAAAATCAACAACCGACCAGATATTCACCATGCGCCAAATCTTGGAAAAGACCCGTGAAAGGCGAATCGACACACACCACCTCTTCGTCGATTTCAAAGCTGCTTTCGACAGCACGAAAAGGAGCTGCCTTTATGCCGCGATGTCTGAATTTGGTATCGCCGCAAAACTAATACGGCTGCGTAAACTGACGTTGAGCAATACGAAAAGCTCCGTCAGGATCGGGAAGGAACTCTCCGAGCCGTTCGATACCAAACGAGGTTTCAGACAAGGCGACTCCCTATCGTGCGACTTCTTCAACCTGCTTCTGGAGAAAATAGTTCGAGCTGCAGAACTAAATAGAGAAGGTACCATCTTCTATAAGAGTGTACAGCTGCTGGCGTATGCCGATGATATTGATATCGTCGGCCTCAACACCCGCGCCGTTAGTTCTGCTTTCTCCAGGCTGGACAAGGAAGCACAGAAATGGTCTGGCAGTGAACGAGGACAAAACGAAATATCTCCTGTCATCAAACAAACGGTCGTCGCATTCGCGACTTGGCTCTCACGTCACTGTTGACAGCCATAACTTTGAAGTTGTAAGAACAAAAACCAAACTCTATAAGTCGCTCATAATTCCCGTCCTGCTATATGGTGCAGAGGCTACGATGGCACAACTGATGAGTCCACGTTGAGAGTCTTCGAGAGAAAAGTTCCGCGAAAGATGACACATTGGCCAGTTCGCATTCGATGTAACGATGAACTGTGCGAGATATACGACGACATTGACATAGTTCAGCGAATTAAAAGCCAGCGGCTACGCTCGGCTATAATCGCGTAAGCGGTGTCTACGCCAACTAAGAAGAAGACATATAACACATAATCGTACGCCAACAGCTCATTCGACATTAAACGATTGAGTTGAACGCTTGCATAGTACACTGATAGAAATCGTAGCAACATTAGCTAAACAAAATAACACGGATCAAGCAGCATACGAGTATAATAGGACAATACCCTCGGTGACAGAACAAAAACCAGTGGAAGTATTTTTGAATAGGAAGAATTATCCGGAAATAAAACAATTGATTGAAAAAATAAAGACAAAGTTTTAGATTATCATAATAAAAAAATAACACAAAAAGTTTATGAACCAAAACAAATAATTTACGCACTGTCAAAACGACGTACAAAAACTGAACAAAAATATTTAAAATACATAGTTAGAGAAAACCGTGAGGACACAGTTTTAGTAGAGAGAGGAGGAAGACAACATGTTTTATAGCCCTGACAGACGAGCAAAATTAATGCGCCTTAAGCAACGCTAACACGCATTGAAATTTTATGGTGACAGACGGCAGACTTGTGCATTTGGGCAGCTGATAGTGAAATTTGTTTATTTATTAAAACAAAAAGTGAAATGAAAGTGTGTGAAAAAGTGAAGAATATTGGAAAAATGGAACTGCGCGTTGTTTATTTTCTGCCATCTAAAAATATTAAATTTGTTTTTGTTAATATACTTGCACATAATTTAATTAGCAATATAAAAACTGTTTACCTCTGAAGCTGTAAACACAAACAAGGCGGCAGATTTCAAGCGACATCTGTCAATCAATAGCAAAAATCTGTCATTTTTAACCAATGTTGCCTACTAAATTCACATGGGTCAAATGCGCAAATAAATGTAACTTAAGCCCGCTAATGCATATTAACGCTGTCGTCTGTCAGGGCTATTACATAAAGATAATATTCGTAACACTCCTATTGAATTTAATAATAAACATAAAAGCATACACAGTGAGCAATCTAAAAAATAAAAAATTTATATTCACCGAAACTGAAGACGCATACCTATATGAAGATACCGAATATTTATACCATTTATTTAATTTAACGACAATGGAAAATCATAAGCAGATAGAATATAGATCATTTGGCAGGACACAGCAGGATACCATAAAGCGAGATATATTAATCTCAAATTTGAGTGAATATTGAATTAAGAAAACATTTTTTTGTTAAAATCAATTTCCAAATTTCTCAATTGATGACAACTTACCGTTTCGTCTAGACGCCTTTTGCTAACACTTACGTTATTGTTTTGGTCTTGTTTGCACTATGATTCTTGGATGAGCAAGATAGTACCGTTACACCGTCTCGGCGTCAATGCTTTTTGGCGTTTCTCATTTTACGGTGAGCTCATTCTGCTTATATTTGCAAGCAAGAAAGAGTGATTTGAAGTGAAATGGATTTAAGAAATAAAAATAAAATATTTATGGTTGGTTCGATCAACTTGAGTATTCTGGGCTCGAAACTACCATCAAATAAGCAAGTGCTACAGGTACTTTTTTTTAATATTCGTGTAGTAAAGTTATCTGTGTGTGAAAGTGCAAATCTTGTAATTCGAGAAGTACTAATATTTTGGGAAAAGGCTCGTTTGCCCACTAAAGAAGAGCACCATTTCGTAAAGGTTGAAGAAGATAGGCTTTTTCTTGTAGGACAAAGACAGCAGGGTCGTGTTGGTTATCAGTCGATTTTAATTTATGTGAAGCAGAGGAAAAAAGGCAAAAAAGAAGGCATGATGAAGAAGAACGTCGGGAGCGAAATATTGCTGAACAAAAAATTCAACCGGGAAAAATATCATTTAGCAGTATTTCTGATGATTCAAACGAAGTGGATAGTGATCAAGCCGAAGCTATACCATCACAGAAGAAATAGAGAGTAGTCAAGAGAGGCCAAAAACATTTTATAACGGCAAAATTAGTTTCTGTCCTAGATCGATGCCAAGTAAGTGTACGAAATGCAGTTTATATATTACAAGCGGCTGCAGAAGCTCTTGGCCACAATGTTGACGACTTGGTTATAACTCAAACGTCAATTTATCATCAAAGAAAACACCTGCGCTCTGTGCAAGCTGAGCTGATTAAAGAGAAGTTTAAATCATCACTTCCGCCATTCCTTGTTGTGCATTGGGATGGTAAGATGCTGCCATCATTAAGTAAGTACAATTTTATTTACAAAGATTAGAGGCAGGTATCTAAAAATAACATACATTTTATAATCAAGATGTCCATGATAAGAGTGCTGAGCGGTTGCCAATAGTTGCTTCAGGAATGGACCATGACCAACTTCTTGCCGTTTCAAACCTGCCAAATTCAACGGGCAAAGAATAAGCAATAGCAGTATATAATGCGTTGGAGGAGTGGAATGTATCGGAGAAAGTGCAGGCATTATGCTGTGACACTACAGCTTCAAACACTGGCCGATTGAGTGGTGCCTGTGTGCTCTTAGAGCAAATGCTTGATAGAGAGCTGCTTTATCTCCCTTGTCGACACCATATATTTGAGATAGTACTGAGAGGAGTGTTTGAAGCTAAACTTCCACACTTCACATCAAGCCCCGATATTCCGTTTTTTTAAAGAATTTAAGAAATCTTGGTCAAAGCTTGACAGAGAAAAATATCAAAGTGGCATGGAGGATGAACATTGCCGTGAAAGCATTAACGATGTAATCGATGACATTGCAGATTTTGCTGCACAACAATTAAAAAAAAGTCTAGTTAGAGAAGACTATCGAGAGCTTTTAGAATTGACATTAATCTTCTTGGACATAAAAAGCGATACACGAATCCGACTTCGTCCTCCAGGAGCAATGCATCAAGCCAGATGGATGGCACGCGCTATTTACTGTTTAAAAATATTCCTGTTCCGAGCTCAATATCCTATGCAGGAAGAACAAAAAGCAGCACTAGCTGATGTCTGCATTTTCATAGTGCGATTTTATATTAAGATTTAGTTCAAATGCTCCGACGCTACTGCTGCTCCCGTTGACGATTTAAATATGTATAATAAAAAGTTTAAAATATTATGAAAGCATTGATTTTACAACCAGCGATGCTGCACTGCGAAAATTGTCTAACCATTTATGGTATTTGACAGAGGAAGCAGCCGCTTTAGCCTTTTTTGATGACAGACTATCAGTAGAGACAAAAGTCAAAATGGTCAGTGCTCTTAAAAAACCCGGCAGATGCGATGGATGCAAAAAACTTATTCTAAGTTCACAAGACAAGGGACAATTGTTAGGTATATATGATAATATTTTATTCTTAAATTATTGTCTTACAGACGAGACCATGGAGCATTTCATATCTTCCAACAGTCTCAAATTGTTTTCAAGGCTGCAGATAGATACCAGCTTCTTGGATTTCAACCCAGAAACATGGCAGACAGGCTTCATATATGGATGGCAAAAAATAATAAACTCTCTAAGTAGTTAAATTGTTCGACACTGCAAAAAAGAGCCGTAAAACCTCT